>NC_060185.1:78228071-78430571 GCF_021184085.1 Oncorhynchus gorbuscha
AAACAGCTAATTCAACCAGAAAATAACCCTAAATTCAAGCCCTGAAAATGGAGAAGTGTTTCACAGACAAGGACCATTGTGGTTGGAGTGAGTTAGTGTGAGGTAGCCGAACAGAAGAGAGGGATTTTGGAGGGAGTCTGAGAGAGTCTCCGAGGTTAATTGCTACAGTACAGACAGTAATTTGCTCTTTGTATTGGTAGTTATCTCTCCTCACAGTTGGTGTGTTTTGCCGAGTGGCCCGCCATTAATCAAACCTTTCTCCGGCAGGAAGTTGGGCCGATCAATCACGCTCGCTCTCCCCCTCCAGCTACAACTCCTGTCCCACCAAGAGATAAACTCCCCTAATTTAACATAGCAACACCCAACCTTGAATATAATTTCAGAGTTTGCCGAGGCGAAGGGTCAAGCGAAACGTGAGCGCAATTTGGAGCGTTTTGGAGAAATGTCTCTGGGTATTGGTGTAGGAAATGTCTTCACCTGCCATTCAGGGAGGATAGCTTAGCACCTAATAATTTCCTCTTGACTAGAATTACAATACTTCACAATAGACAATACATTAATCGTCCTGCTGTGGCTGTGTACCTTTGTTCATTTCTTACTTCAAGCTCCTTGGATGAAAACAATATTGACAAAAACAAGACCCAAACTAAACCAGAGGTCAATCTTTGCCTAAATGCAAAGCTGTTCTACCACTCACTACCAAACGTATGTTACAACCTGCCTCACCCAGTCTTTCCCATGGGCTGATGTTTTCAGTTTATTGTGAATGTGATATGATACTTAAACATAGACAGAAGTTCAGTTACAGTTCAAAACTCTGAAGTTCTTCGTTCTTCAATGGTCTGGCTAACTTGCTTCCCATCAAACCCACCGATCGTAATGCTTAATCTCTCCTTGTCACTCTAGTATGTGTCCTGTTCTTGTGTATTTGTCCACTGTTTAACCCTGTATTTTAGCCCATAAAGCTAGGGGTGATTGGGCAGCTTGCGTCAGCCCCTGGAGAACCCTCTAACTCCCCCTCTCAGACCCGGCTACCACTGAGGAATTCTCATCGGGTTTATGAGCTTCAACCTTGCATCGTAAATAACCCAATCTAGCGAACACAATGCAAATGGGGCCTCCTGGGTCCGACTGCCCTCTGCTCCAACACACAGTCAAATAAAAGAGCAATAGTAAAGGAACACAGAATTGAAACGTATTTGTGGAAGGCCGTGTCGTCAGGCTTTAATGAGCTCTGCTACAGAAAGAGTAGAGCAGAGAACAGAGAGAAAGAGGAGTTAGTGCCAAGCGGCTGGCTGGCTGACTGTGACTATGGGTTGTAAAGAAAAAGGAAGCACATTTTTGCGAGCAGAAACATGAGGCTCAAGCTGAGTAAAACAATGACTCAAGGTTGCTGTGATAAACGAGCGTGTCTGTTCTGATAGCAGAAGGTCATGTGCATCAGCCCCCAGTGTGCTTCTGCCATCTAGCACGCAGTCAGGGTGCTCGGTTGGCACTCCCAGACACCAGAACAGAAAGCTGTTTTTAACTACGGAAAAAGGATCCCACAGAGCCGAAGTGTATACAACACCCACCCAAGAAACACGACTTCTTAGTCTTTCAGAACCAATCAACTCAAAAATAGGCTCCATTGAAAAACATGGCAATGTTAATAGAGATCACTGCTTGTACTTACGCCTGGAAAAAAGTTGAGCTGTATGCCACAAATTCATTGAAGAGTTGTGATTAGGCACAGTAAGTATTGTAGCAAACATGTTATCAACGGGACACCATGGCTCACCCACAACTGTCTACTCCTGTATTTGTATGATGTTCACAGTAGAAAGGTGTTCCCTGTTCTTATCCATGTCATGGTTGTATTCATTAGCCACCAAATGGAAGAAAACAGACTGATACCTGCCTGGACTTGTGGTTTGCTATATAATTTTTTTTCATCTGTTGCATGCCCCCTGTGCCTCTGTGTGTCAGCCTAGTGTAGTGATTTAGGGTCCCCCCTATAGGATTTAATCACAGTGAGCGAATGAAAGTGCAAACCGCCACTCGGTTCACACGTTAGAACCAACCAGGGTCATTCGCTCTCTCCCCCCTCTTTTCCTCTCACCCGACCTCTTTTCCCCAAAGACAAGCTTCACTGTTTTGACAAGAGCTTCACCACTTCCAGCTTTCCTTACACAAACAGGTCAGGACGAAAATCAATAATGTGCCTCGATAGGCTCTTATCTCCGTCCAAAGGGGGCCTTATCAACGCCGCTTAAATGGTGTTTTATGAAAATTCCTTGAACCCAAGTTCCCTTATATGGAATGCAAAGAGGAAAAAATACATTCTTTCAAGATATATAATGCACCAACGCCTATAAAATAAGATTCACTTATCTGTTGCCTGTGTGCATATCTACGCTGGTGCTGAACTACATTTGGAAAATACCATCAATCTAAAAAAATAGCTTGTTCTTGAGTTTTTCTGATGAATGCACCGTGGGTACGATTAAATAAATATGGCTTGTATTTACTCTGAGTGCAGTCATTTTAGGGAGATTTAAGCCTTGGCGAGGCGTGGCATTTTGAGAGCCTCTCTTTACTTGCAATATCGCAATGACTGTAAGTGTCCTTGCTGGAATGTCTGTTTTATGGTTCTAATTCTTCTAGGTCTCAAAGCATCTTCCTGTAAGGGTTTGTCTAACCCATCTATTCCTCCATTAGTGTGTCACTGAAATGAATTGAGCATTTGGCCTCTCTTGATAAAAAAAAAACATATACAATAATTGCCAATCAGGGTTGAGCTAAACTGAATGAGCTCAACTGTGAATGGTGCTGGTGCACCTAAATAAAAAAGTGTCAAGTGAAGCAAGTTTGGATTTGGCCTCACACCTTCACACTTCATTTGGCTTCACACATCATTAACAGAAAACTAACTTGAATTGTTGCATCTTGTTGTGTTGTTGTCCTGTGGTGGCTAGCTATCTAGCTAGCTAAAATGGGCCCTTTCCTAAATTAGTCGTGGACGGAGATAGGGATTTGGACTTGTGGTTTGACTTAATTCTCCATACTAGCCAATGATTATAACGGCAATTCTGAACCAACCATACATTCATACGTGGTGCCTCTGACTTGAGAGGATGGAAGTTCAATATATAGAAGGCTAATGTTAACTAGCTGACTAATTGTTACCCATGAAAGGAAGTTAGGTTAGCGAGCAAGACTTTTAGCCAGGTAGCCTAGGACCACAAAAACTAAAAGCAAGTACATTTACATTACATGTAAGTCATTTAGCAGACGCTCTTATCCAGAGCGACTTACAAATTGGTGCATTCACCTTATGACATCCAGTGGAACAGTCACTTTACAATAGTGCATCTAAATCTTAAAGGGGGGGGTGAGAAGGATTACTTATCCTATCCTAGGTATTCCTTAAAGAGGTGGGGTTTCAGGTGTCTCCGGAAGGTGGTGATTGACTCCGCTGTCCTGGCGTCGTGAGGGAGTTTGTTCCACCATTGGGGGGCCAGAGCAGCGAACAGTTTTGACTGGGCTGAGCGGGAACTGTACTTCCTCAGTGGTAGGGAGGTGAGCAGGCCAGAGGTGGATGAACGCAGTGCCCTTGTTTGGGTGTAGGGCCTGATCAGAGCCTGGAGGTACTGAGGTGCCGTTCCCCTCACAGCTCCGTAGGCAAGTAGGTTGAGTCAAGATGTTTTTTCCACACACACACACACACACACACACACACACACACACACACACACACACACACACACACACACACACACACACACACACACACACACACACACACACACACACACACACACACACACACACACACACACACACACACACACACACACACACACACACACACACACACACACACACACACAAATCCTTACCATTGAAGTTGAAATGGTGCTGGAACAGTGGAGGCAACTCCTGTTTTCTTTGCGACTTGCAGTAACTTTCCAGTGTTTTAAGTCAATAGTTGTTTAGTAGTCGAAAATGTTGGAAACATTAACTTGCTTGACCATGCTGTAGGTCATGTTTGTTAAATGTGATATGTTTTTTGGACTCCACAGGACACATGTTGCTCTCCGGTTTTGTGATAACAAATGTGTGGTTGAATTTATTCTTATTGTCTCGGCCTTAGGCCTATATGTCATGGTGGCAGGGCATATAAACTAACTAACAGGTTATAGAGCAAACAATGCAATTATCACAACACACCAGTTTTAATACCACCCTCTTTTTGTGTTGGCTTCCCCAGTGATTGTACTGCTACTGTACAGCAAATAGTATGTTAATAGTGGTGATAGTATGTATACAGCATAGAGTATGTATAGTGGTGATAGTATGTATACAGCATAGAGTATGTATAGTGGTAATAGTATGTATACAGCATAGAGTATGTATAGTGGTAATAGTATGTATACAGCATAGAGTATGTATAGTGGTAATAGTATGTATACAGCATAGAGTATGTATAGTGGTAATAGTATGTATACAGCATAGAGTATGTATAGTGGTAATAGTATGTATACAGCATAGAGTATGTATAGTGGTAATAGTATGTATACAGCATAGAGTATGTATAGTGGTAATAGTATGTATACAGCATAGAGTATGTATAGTGGTAATAGTATGTATACAGCATAGAGTATGTATAGTGGTAATAGTATGTATACAGCATAGAGTATGTATAGTGGTAATAGTATGTATACAGCATAGAGTATGTATAGTGGTAATAGTATGTATACAGCATAGAGTATGTATAGTGGTAATAGTATGTATACAGCATAGAGTATGTATAGTGTTAATAGTATGTATACAGCATAGAGTATGTATAGTGGTAATAGTATGTATACAGCATAGAGTATGTATAGTGGTAATAGTATGTATACAGCATAGAGTATGTATAGTGGTAATAGTATGTATACAGCATAGAGTATGTTAATAGTGGTAATAGTATGTATACAGCATAGAGTATGTATAGTGGTAATAGTATGTATACAGCATAGAGTATGTATAGTGGTAATAGTATGTATACAGCATAGAGTATGTATAGTGGTAATAGTATTTGATATTTACAGCATAACTCATCCTGATTGAATCAGATTCAATAAAATTACATTGGGTAGAAATTATTATCGATTATTGATTATACACTCGGGGCCCCCGAGTGGCGCAGCGGTCTAAGACACTGCATCTCAGCGCTAGACGTGTCACTACAGACCCTGATTTGTTTCCAGGCTGTATCACCACCGGCTGTGATTGTGTGTCCCATAAGGCGGCGCACAATTGTCCCAGCGTTGTCCGTGTTAGGGTTTGGCCGGGGCAGACCGTCATTGTAAATAAGAATTTGTTCTTAACTGAGTTTCCTAGTTAAATAAAGGTCACAAAAATAAATACACAAAAATACAAGATTTGTTATGGGGCCACAGCTTCAGGATGTGTATCGGTCTCCCTCTGCTGTCAGACTGAAGATCAGCAGGAGACAGTCTTATATTGAGATGGACTGTACTACTTATTTGTTGTTAAATAAATTAGATATATTCTTAGTACAATACACTTTTTTGTAAATTGTACATTGAAACGTGAAAGTCACCACTCACCACTCACGTACACACACACAACCAAGAGGCTGGAAGCAGCAGGTTCAGCCACAGAGCAGCGCCCCTGGAGCAGCTTAGAGGATAAGTGCCTTGCTAAAGGGCCAAATGACAGGTAAAAAGTTGAGCTGTTTGATGATAACTGACTGGAAGGTGTGATATCTTGTTGTCCTTTTCAGGTGGACATAAACAAACACTATAGTGCCATGCAAGATGGTGTTCTACTATATAGTGAACAGCAGCCGTACTCAACAGGCAGACCAAGATGGTGTTTTACTATATAGTGAACAGCAGCCGTACTCAACAGGCAGACCAAGATGGTGTTCTACTATATAGTGAACAGCAGCCGTACTCAACAGGCAGACCAAGATGGTGTTCTACTTTATAGTGAACAGCAGCCGTACTCAACGGGCAGACCAAGATGGTGTTCTACTATATAGTGAACAGCAGCCGCACTCAACAGGCAGACCAAGATGGTGTTCTACTATATAGTGAACAGCAGCCGTACTCAACAGGCAGACCAAGATGGTGTTCTACTATATAGTGAACAGCAGCCGTACTCAACAGGCAGACCAAGATGGTGTTCTACTATATAGTGAACAGCAGCCGTACTCAACAGGCAGACCAAGATGGTGTTCTACTATATAGTGAACAGCAGCCATACTCAACGGGCAGACCAAGATGGTGTTCTACTATATAGTGAACAGCAGCTGTATTCAACAGGCAGACCAAGATGGTGTTCTACTATATAGTGAACAGCAGCCGTACTCAACAGGCAGACCAAGATGGTGTTTTACTATATAGTGAACAGCAGCCGTACTCAACAGGCAGACCAAGATGGTGTTCTACTATATAGTGAACAGCAGCCGTACTCAACAGGCAGACCAAGATGGTGTTCTACTATATAGTGAACAGCAGCTGTACTCAACAGGCAGACCAAGCTGGTGTTCTATTATATAGTGAACAGCAGCCACACTCAACAGGCAGACCAAGATGGTGTTCTACTATATAGTGAACAGCAGCCGTACTCAACAGGCAGACCAAGATGGTGTTCTACTATATAGTGAACAGCAGCCGTACTCAACAGGCAGACCAAGATGGTGTTCTACTATATAGTGAACAGCAGCCGTACTCAACAGGCAGACCAAGATGGTGTTCTACTATATAGTGAACAGCAGCTGTACTCAACAGGCAGACCAAGATGGTGTTCTACTATATAGTGAACAGCAGCCGTACTCAACAGGCAGACCAAGATGGTGTTCTACTATATAGTGAACAGCAGCCGTACTCAACAGGCAGACTAAGATGGTGTTCTACTATATAGTGAACAGAACAAAGGACAGATTTACACAGGGCCAATGTCTATTGCCCGTGTTTCTTGTCCCAAGCAAGTCCCTTCTTATTATTGGTGTCCTTTAGTGGTTATATAAGAGGTAACTCTGGGTCTTCCTTTTCTGTGGGGGTCCTCATGAGAGCCAGTTTCATCATAGTGCTTGATGGTTTTTGCAACTGCACTTGAAGAAACATTCAAAGTTCTTGACATTTTCAGAAATGACTGACCTTCGCGTCTTAAAGTAATAATGGCCTGTCATTTCTCTTAGCTTATTTGAGCTGTTCTTGCCATAATATGGATTGGTATTTTACCAAATAGTGCTATCTTCTGTATACCACCCCTACCTTGTCACAACAACTGATTGGCTCAAACGCAAATGTACTTTTAAGAAGGCACACCTGTTAATTGAAATGCATTCCAGGTGACTACTTCATGAAGCTTGTTGAGAGAATGCCAAGAGTGTGCGAAGCTGTCATCAAGCCAAAGGGTGGCTACTTTGAAGAATCTCAAATATAAAATTAGTTTAACACATTGTTACGGTTTTCTTCCGTCGAAGGAGAGTCGGACCAAAATGCAGCGTGGTTAGTTCGATACATCATTTGTCATGTTTTGTCATTTATTATCACGTCTTGTCCCTGTGCTTCCCATTCTATTCGTTTCCCTCTGCTGGTCTTATTAGGTTCTTTCCCTCTTTCTATCCCTCTCTCTCCCCCTCCCTCTCTCACTCTCTCGCTCTCTCTTCTCTCTATCGTTCCGTTCCTGCTCCCAGCTGTTCCTATTCCCCTAATCATCATTTAGCCTTCCCACACCTGTTCCCGATCCTTTTCCCTGATTAGAGTCCCTATTTCTCTCCTTGTTTCCCGTTCCTGTCCTGTCGGTTCCTTGTCTAGAATTCACCGTGCTGTGTTTGTGTATCGCCCTGTCGTGTCGTGTTTTCCTCAGATGCTGCGTGGTGAGCAGGTGTCTGAGTCTGTCTGGTTCAAGTGCCTTCCCGAGGCAACCTGCTGTTCACCTGCTGTTCAAGATCGAGTCTCCAGTTTGTCCTCGTCATTTCGAGTGAAAGTTGTGTTTTTTGTTTGTATTTACTTTACTGGATTAAAGACTCTGTTTTCGCCAAGTCGCTTTTGGGTCCTCTTTCACCTGCATGACAGAAGGAACCGACCAAGGAATGGACCCAGCGACTTCAGACGCTCGTTACACTGCCGTCGAGATCCAAGGAGCCATGCTCGGCAGACACGAGCAGGAATTGTCTGCTGCTCGCCATGCCGTGGAGAACCTGGCCGCTCAGGTTTCCGACCTCTCTGGACAGTTCCAGAGTCTACGTCTCGTGCCACCTGTTACTTCCTGGCCTGCCGAGCCTCCAGAACCTAGGGTTAATAACCCACCTTGCTACTCCGGGCAGCCCACTGAGTGCCGCTCCTTTCTCACGCAGTGTGAGATTGTGTTCTCTCTCCAACCCAACACATACTCTAGAGAGAGAGCTCGGGTTGCTTACGTCATTTCACTCCTTACTGGCCGGGCTCGAGAATGGGGCACAGCTATCTGGGAGGCAAGGGCTGATTGCTCTAACAAGTTCCAGAACTTTAAAGAGGAGATGATTCGGGTTTTTGACCGTTCAGTTTTTGGTAGGGAGGCTTCTAGGGCCCTGGCTTCCTTATGCCAAGGTGAACGGTCCATAACGGATTATTCTATTGAGTTTCGCACTCTTGCTGCCTCTAGTGAGTGGAACGAGCCGGCGCTGCTCGCTCGTTTTCTGGAGGGACTCCACGCAGTGGTTAAGGATGAGATTCTCTCCCGGGAGGTTCCTTCAGATGTGGACTCTTTGATTGCTCTCGCCATCCGCATAGAACGACGGGTAGATCTTCGTCACCGGGCTCGTGGAAGAGAGCTCGCATCAACGGTGTTTCCCTGCTCCGCATCGCAACCATCTCCCTCCTCTGGCTCAGAGTCTGAGCCCATGCAGCTGGGAGGGATTCGCATCTCGACTAAGGAGAGGGAACGGAGGATCACCAACCGCCTGTGCCTCTATTGCGGAGTTGCTGGACATTTTGTTAATTCATGTCCAGTAAAAGCCAGAGCTCATCTGTAAGCGGAGGGCTACAGGTGAGCGCAACTACTCAAGTCTCTCCATCAAAATCCTGTACTACTTTGTCGGTCCATCTACGCTGGACCGGTTCGGGTGCTACATGTAGTGCCTTGATAGACTCTGGGGCTGAGGGTTGTTTCATGGACGAAGCATGGGTTCGGAAACATGACATTCCTTTCAGAGAGTTAGAGAAGCCTACGCCCATGTTCGCCTTAGATGGTAGTCATCTTCCCAGTATCAGATTTGAGACACTACCTTTAACCCTCACAGTATCTGGTAACCACAGTGAGACTATTTCTTTTTTGATTTTTCGTTCACCGTTTACACCTGTTGTTTTGGGTCATCCCTGGCTAGTATGTCATAATCCTTCTATTAATTGGTCTAGTAATTCTATCCTATCCTGGAACGTTTCTGGTCATGTGAAGTGTTTAATGTCTGCCATCCCTCCCGTTTCTTCTGTCCCTACTTCTCAGGAGGAACCTGGCGATTTGACAGGAGTGCCGGAGGAATATCATGATCTGCGCACGGTCTTCAGTCGGTCCCGAGCCAACTCCCTTCCTCCTCACCGGTCGTATGATTGTAGTATTGATCTCCTTCCGGGGACCACTCCTCCTCGGGGTAGACTATACTCTCTGTCGGCTCCCGAACGTAAGGCTCTCGAGGATTATTTGTCTGTGTCTCTTGACGCCGGTACCATAGTGCCTTCTTCCTCTCCGGCCGGGGCGGGGTTCTTTTTGTTAAGAAGAAGGACGGTACTCTGCGCCCCTGCGTGGATTATCGAGGGCTGAATGACATAACGGTTAAGAATCGTTATCCGCTTCCCCTTATGTCATCAGCCTTCGAGATTCTGCAGGGAGCCAGGTGCTTTACTAAGTTGGACCTTCGTAACGCTTACCATCTCGTGCGCATCAGAGAGGGGGACGAGTGGAAAACGGCGTTTAACACTCCGTTAGGGCATTTTGAGTACCGGGTTCTGCCGTTTGGTCTCGCCAATGCGCCAGCTGTTTTTCAGGCATTAGTTAATGATGTTCTGAGAGACATGCTGAACATCTTTGTTTTTGTCTATCTTGACGATATCCTGATTTTTTCTCCGTCACTCGAGATTCATGTTCAGCACGTTCGACGTGTTCTACAGCGCCTTTTAGAGAATTGTCTCTACGTAAAGTCTGAGAAGTGCTCTTTTCATGTCTCCTCCGTTACTTTTCTCGGTTCCGTTATTTCCGCTGAAGGCATTCAGATGGATTCCGCTAAGGTCCAAGCTGTCAGTGATTGGCCCGTTCCAAGGTCACGTGTCGAGTTGCAGCGCTTTTAGGTTTCGCTAATTTCTATCGGCGTTTCATTCGTAATTTCGGTCAAGTTGCTGCCCCTCTCACAGCTCTTACTTCTGTCAAGACGTGTTTTAAGTGGTCCGGTTCCGCCCAGGGAGCTTTTGATCTTCTAAAAGAACGTTTTACGTCCGCTCCTATCCTCGTTACTCCTGACGTCACTAGACAATTCATTGTCGAGGTTGACGCTTCAGAGGTAGGCGTGGGAGCCATTCTATCCCAGCGCTTCCAGTCTGACGATAAGGTTCATCCTTGCGCTTATTTTTCTCATCGCCTGTCGCCATCTGAGCGCAACTATGATGTGGGTAACCGTGAACTGCTCGCCATCCGCTTAGCCCTAGGCGAATGGCGACAGTGGTTGGAGGGGGCGACCGTTCCTTTTGTCGTTTGGACAGACCATAAGAACCTTGAGTACATCCGTTCTGCCAAACGACTTAATGCCCGTCAAGCTCGTTGGGCGTTGTTTTTCGCTCGTTTCGAGTTTGTGATTTCTTACCGTCCGGGTAGCAAGAACACCAAGCCTGATGCCTTATCCCGTCTGTTTAGTTCTTCTGTGGCTTCTACTGATCCCGAGGGGATTCTTCCTTATGGGCGTGTTGTCGGGTTAACAGTCTGGGGAATTGAAAGACAGGTTAAGCAAGCACTCACGCACACTGCGTCGCCGCGCGCTTGTCCTAGTAACCTCCTTTTCGTTCCTGTTTCCACTCGTCTGGCTGTTCTTCAGTGGGCTCACTCTGCCAAGTTAGCTGGTCATCCCGGTGTTCGAGGCACTCTTGCGTCTATTCGCCAGCGCTTTTGGTGGCCGACTCAGGAGCGTGACACGCGCCGTTTCGTGGCTGCTTGTTCGGACTGCGCGCAGACTAAGTCGGGTAACTCTCCTCCTGCCGGTCGTCTCAGACCGCTCCCCATTCCTTCTCGACCATGGTCTCACATCGCCCTAGACTTCATTACCGGTCTGCCTTTGTCTGCGGGGAAGACTGTGATTCTTACGGTTGTCGATAGGTTCTCTAAGGCGGCACATTTCATTCCCCTCGCTAAGCTTCCTTCCGCTAAGGAGACGGCACAAATCATTATCGAGAATGTATTCAGAATTCATGGCCTCCCGTTAGACGCCGTTTCAGACAGAGGCCCGCAATTCACGTCACAGTTTTGGAGGGAGTTCTGTCGTTTGATTGGTGCGTCCGTCAGTCTCTCTTCCGGGTTTCATCCCCAGTCTAACGGTCAAGCAGAGAGGGCCAATCAGACGATTGGTCGCATACTACGCAGCCTTTCTTTCAGAAACCCTGCGTCTTGGGCAGAACAGCTCCCCTGGGCAGAATACGCTCACAATTCGCTTCCTTCGTCTGCTACCGGGTTATCTCCGTTTCAGAGTAGTCTGGGTTACCAGCCTCCTCTGTTCTCATCCCAGCTTGCCGAGTCCAGCGTTCCCTCCGCTCAAGCGTTTGTCCAACGTTGTGAGCGCACCTGGAGGAGGGTGAGGTCTGCACTTTGCCGTTACAGGGCACAGACTGTGAGAGCCGCCAATAAACGCAGGATTAAGAGTCCAAGGTATTGTTGCGGCCAGAGAGTGTGGCTTTCCACTCGCAACCTTCCTCTTACGACAGCTTCTCGTAAGTTGACTCCGCGGTTCATTGGTCCGTTCCGTGTCTCCCAGGTCGTCAATCCTGTCGCTGTGCGACTGCTTCTTCCGCGACATCTTCGTCGCGTCCATCCTGTCTTCCATGTCTCCTGTGTCAAGCCCTTTCTTCGCACCCCCGTTCGTCTTCCCTCCCCCTCCCGTCCTTGTCGAGAGCGCACCTATTTACAAGGTACATAAGATCATGGACATGCGTTCTCGGGACGGGGTCACCAATACTTAGTGGATTGGGAGGGTTACGGTCCTGAGGAGAGGAGTTGGGTTCCGTCTCGGGACGTGCTGGACCGTTCACTCATTGATGATTTCCTCCGTTGCCGCCAGGATTCCTCCTCGAGTGCGCCAGGAGTCGCTCGGTGAGTGGGGGGGTACTGTCATGTTTTGTCATTTATTATCACGTCTTGTCCCTGTGCTTCCCATTCTATTCGTTTCCCTCTGCTGGTCTTATTAGGTTCTTTCCCTCTTTCTATCCCCTCTCTCCCCCTCCCTCTCTCACTCTCTCGCTCTCTCTTCTCTCTATCGTTCCGTTCCTGCTCCCAGCTGTTCCTATTCCCCTAATCATCATTTAGCCTTCCCACACCTGTTCCCGATCCTTTTCCCTGATTAGAGTCCCTATTTCTCTCCTTGTTTCCCGTTCCTGTCCTGTCGGTTCCTTGTCTAGAATTCACCGTGCTGTGTTTGTGTATCGCCCTGTCGTGTCGTGTTTTCCTCAGATGCTGCGTGGTGAGCAGGTGTCTGAGTCTGTCTGGTTCAAGTGCCTTCCCGAGGCAACCTGCTGTTCACCTGCTGTTCAAGATCGAGTCTCCAGTTTGTCCTCGTCATTTCGAGTGAAAGTTGTGTTTTTTGTTTGTATTTACTTTACTGGATTAAAGACTCTGTTTTCGCCAAGTCGCTTTTGGGTCCTCTTTCACCTGCATGACATCATTAATGAAGAAAACCACAAACGGAACCGTGAAAACCTATACAGCCTATCTGGTGACAACTAACACAGAGACAGGAACAATCACCCACAAAACACTCAAAGAATATGGCTGCCTAAATATGGTTCCCAATCAGAGACAACGATAATCACCTGCCTCTGATTAAGAACGCCTCAGGCAACCATAGACTTTCCTAGACAACCCTACTCAGCCACAATCCCAATACCTACTAAAACCCCAATACAAAAACACACCACAAAATAAACCCATGTCACACCCAGGCCTGACCAAATAAATAAAGAAAACACAAAATACTAAGACCAAGGCGTGACACACATTTATAGTTAATACATGATTTCATAAATGATTTCACAGTTTTGATGTCTTCCCTATTATTCTACAATGTAGAAAATAGTAAAAAATAAAGAAAAACCATTGAATGAATAGATGTGTCCAGTTTTGACTGGTAATGTATATTTACACTTTTTTCCTTATGGGCGGGCGACTCAGACTTTCAACTTACTGCTGTTGAGAATTGTAATTGTGGAATCTCAATTCAATGGCTCAGACACAAGAGGCATGTGGCAGGGTCTACAGTCAATCACGGACTACAAGATGAAATCCAGCCCAGTCACGGACCAGGATGTCTTGCTCCCAGGCAGACTAAATAACTTTTTTGCCCGCTTTGAGGACAATACAGTGCCACTGACACGGCCTGCAACGGAAACATGCAGTCTCTCCTTCACTGCAGCCGAGGTGAGTAAGACATTTAAACGTGTTAACCCTCGCAAGGCTGCAGGCCCAGACGGCATCCCCAGCCGCGCCCTCAGAGCATGCGCAGACCAGCTGGCCGGTGTGTTTACGGACATATTCAATCAATCCCTATACCAGTCTGCTGTTCCCACATGCTTCAAGAGGGCCACCATTGTTCCTGTTCCCAAGAAAGCTAAGGTAACTGAGCTAAACGACTACCGCCCGTAGCACTCACTTCCGTCATCATGAAGTGCTTTGAGAGACTAGTCAAGGACCATATCACCTCCACCCTACCTGACACCCTAGACCCACTCCAATTTGCTTACCGCCCAAATAGGTCCACAGACGATGCAATCTCAACCACACTGCACACTGCCCTAACCCACCTGGACAAGAGGAATACCTATGTGAGAATGCTGTTCATCGACTACAGCTCGGCATTCAACACCATAGTACCCTCCAAGCTCGTCATCAAGCTCGAGACCCTGGGTCTCGACCCCGCCCTGTGCAACTGGGTACTGGACTTCCTGACGGGCCGCCCCCAGGTGGTGAGGGTAGGCAACAACATCTCCTCCCCGCTGATCCTCAACACGGGGCCCCACAAGGGTGCGTTCTGAGCCCTCTCCTGTACTCCCTGTTCACCCACGACTGCGTGGCCACGTACGCCTCCAACTCAATCATCAAGTTTGCGGACGACACAACAGTGGTAGGCTTGATTACCAACAACGACGAGACGGCCTACAGGGAGGAGGTGAGGGCCCTCGGAGTGTGGTGTCAGGAAAATAACCTCACACTCAACGTCAACAAAACTAAGGAGATGATTGTGGACTTCAGGAAACAGCAGAGGGAACACCCCCCTATCCACATCGATGGAACAGTAGTGGAGAGGGTAGCTAGTTTTAAGTTCCTCGGCATACACATCACAGACAAACTGAATTGGTCCACTCACACTGTCAGCGTCGTGAAGAAGGCGCAGCAGCGCCTCTTCAACCTCAGGAGGCTGAAGAAATTCGGCTTGTCACCAAAAGCACTCACAAACTTCTACAGATGCACAATCGAGAGCATCCTGGCGGGCTGTATCACCGCCTGGTACGGCAACTGCTCCGCCCTCAACCGTAAGGCTCTCCAGAGGGTAGTGAGGACTGCACAACGCATCACCGGGGGCAAACTACCTGCCCTCCAGGACACCTACACCACCCGTTGTTACAGGAAGGCCATAAAGATCATCAAGGACATCAACCACCCTAACCACTGCCTGTTCACCCCGCTATCATCCAGAAGGCGAGGTCAGTACAGGTGCATCAAAGCTGGGACCGAGAGACTGAAAAACAGCTTCTATCTCAAGGCCATCAGACTGTTAAACAGCCACCACTAACATTGAGTGGCTGCTGCCAACACACTGTCATTGACACTGACCCAACTCCAACCATTTTAATAATGGGAATTGATGGGAAATGATGTAAATATATCACTAGCCACTTTAAACAATGCTACCTTATATAATGTTACTTACCCTACATTATTCATCTCATATGCATATGTATATACTGTACTCTACATCATCGACTGCATCCTTATGTAACACATGTATCACTAGCCACTTTAACTATGCCACTTTGTTTACTTTGTCTACACACTCATCTCATATGTATATACTGTACTCGATACCATCTACTGTATGCTGCTCTGTACCATCACTCATTCATATATCCTTATGTACATGTTCCTTATCCCCTTACACTGTGTATAAGACAGTAGTTTTGGAATTGTTAGTTAGATTACTTGTTGGTTATCACTGCATTGTCGGAACTAGAAGCACAAGCATTTCGCTACACTCGCATTAACATCTGCTAACCATGTGTATGTGACAAATAAAATTTGATTTGATTTGATTTGATGCTTAAACTGCAATTTCGAAATTTGGTAGTCAATGGAAGTTCTCCTCTTAGTGAGCGAGGACATCTATAACCCGTCAGAAATTTCCAGTTGATCAACAAGCCCATGTTACCTAGGTAGGAGCCAGGTTAGGTGCCCAGTGGCCTCAACCCCTAGGGGGCCGCAATTCATTTTTGGGAGTCACTCAGGTATCATATGAACACATATAAGACATAGCAAAATGTATACAATTTCAGGAAATTAGCTTTAAAACTGCTAAATATTCTCCCCACCTACAACAGGGGGGTAGAATTTTGAACCATTTGGGGTTATATTGGGTGCAAGGTGGGTTTGTTACTATGCCGATAAATGACAATATCCGCCCGGACCTTTGCCACCTAGGAAATGTGTCTGACCGGACCTTCTGAAATAGTAGTTGAGTACCCCTGGTGTACAGTATGTCCAATTCCATTGGCAGTTTGAAACTCTGATCATCCTATGAACTTTGTCATGGATTTGAAAATTAACAGCTGAAATCTGGGAGAATAGTAGTAAACAGTTGGGCCTGTCCATCACTCAAATTCCACTTACATGTATTACTCTGGGACCTGTATCTGTCTAAAGCATACAAAACACTTTGGCCCCATCTTGTGGTTCGAGCAGTACTCTACAAATGTAACCTGGGCAACCTGTATGTATACTGTTGCTGTGTTTATTAGGATGTATTGATATGTAGGATTCTTGATACATGTTCAAGGTAAAATAAATACTTAAAACCCTAACCCATAACTCTATGGTTATACTTATTTGTATAGGCCCTATAGATCAGGGGTGTCAAACTCATTCCACTGAGGGCCCAGCGTCTGCGGCGTTTTGTTTTTTCCTTTCAGTTAGGAACTATACAACCAGGTGAGGTGAGTTCGTTACTAATTAGTGACCTAGTTCATCAATCAAGTACAAGGGTGAATCTAAAATCTCAAACAATTCGGCCCTCCATGGAATGAGTTTGCCACATACTATAGATGACCTGCAGATACTAAACGAACAACAAACTATCAACTGCAACATCTTGCTGGTATAAGGGTTAGGGAAAAGGTTAGGTTAAGGGTTATCTATTAATATCAGTCCAGTAACCCCTTTAACCCCAGTAGTTGAGCATATACCCAGTTCATACAACAGTCCAAGCAAAATAAATGAATAAATTCAACTTAGGTAAATGTACTTTAAATGAGATGGAGTATTCAAATCCAGTGATAGCCAATGGGACATCACCATTTTGTTGATATGTTTTGCGAACTGTATCTGACCCTATGATTCCTCTTTCGTAGAGGTGCGGTACAGCACTACTACTGTACAATAGGTTAGTATAACAACAAAAACCACGATCATGGTATTTTGTATATGTACAGTATTAGAAACAACCCACTCAAATAATTATTTACTATTTAGATCAAGTCAACATTTCCTCCAATGTCAGTGCAGTTTAGAGATTGGACTTTGACTCTTTACCCATAATGCCTCCAGAAATACCCTGTTTTGTAAATTATAGCTTTAACCAATCCCACTTTCCCCTCTAATATTTTGGCTAGAACATGACCACACAGAGCTTGGACTACGTCAAATCTTTCAGCATTCAGTTTCGCTTACTCTGTTAACAAAGACTTGGAGCTCCTTTGAAAGAAAACACTATTAGCACAGGCGACTGAGAGGGTCTCCTCTTGCCCATGCACTGTAAGCATTCCACTTTGAAAAAGATAATATTTGCTCCTTGAAAAAGTGAGGTAATGCGTGGCAGCAGAGTTGATCCGCGAACGATTGCAGTGAAACTTTAATGCCATACATCACCAGGTTCATTTATCACAGTGCTTTCTAAAGTGATCTATCAACACGACACGCTGTTTGGCACCCTCCTGTTATTTCAGCTGATTACTAAATCAAGACTCAATTCAATGGCCAAATCTCTCCTTCTGCTGTGTTGACGACTGACTCTTCTGTAAACCATTGAGGCTGTTAATGGTTTGACAAGGCTCAAGACCAGTTAAGTCATGATGTGTCACAGTGACCCAACAGATATATCCTTTCTGATGCTCCATTAATATTAACAATGCCCCAATTTTCAAAAAATATAATCAGTCATCACAGTTTTTCTTAAGGGGCTAACTTTGACATAGTTGAAACATTACCATACACAAATCATCCAGTACATAACATAGCACTGATTGGTGTAATTTAAAGGACACTCGGGATTCAAACAACAACAAACTGGATTACCCTGCCACACGTTTTGGAAAACAGAGGGCTGCAGAAATGTAACCACTTTCAAATTCATAGACAGAGCTATGGATGCAAGCATTGACCATCCATAAGATCAAAATTAGTCAAAACATGTATTTACAAAACCCACATTGCCCCTTTAAAAAAACATATATGGTGTGGGAATTGTTTACTCACCAACTTTAAGAAGGATGGCAACTGGTTGGATATTATATGTTACTATTCAGGTTATTTGCTGGCTTTCTCTGTCTATGGTTATGATAGGAAGCTAGCATTTTCATGTTGACTTAAAGAAGCTATGCTACTGAGCATAGGAAGAACGATAAGCTCTTCCTACATGTGCATTTCCACTAGTACATGTGACTAGTGACCCATGACCCAACAGATAGTGTACAAATGAAGTGGAATATACAAAGACAGACAAACTACAGACTACACAACCGCCAGAAAAACAGGCCAAAATGGCTCCTACATAACACAACCACTACATAACCAGGCCAAAATGGCTCCTCAACAACACAACCACTACACAACCAGGCCAAAATGGCTCCTACACAACACAGCCACCACATAACCAGGCCAAAATGGCTCCTTCACATCACAACCACCACACAACAAGGCCAACATGGCTTCTACACAACACAACAAGGCCAAAATGGCTCCTACACAACACAACCACCACACAACCAGGCTAAAATGGCTCCTTCACATCACAAACACTACACAACCAGGCCAATGGCTCCTACACAACACAACCACTACACAAGAAGGCCAAAATGGCTCCTACACAACACAACCAGGCCAAAATGGCTTCTACATAACACAGCCACTACACAACCAGGCCAAAATGGCTCCGACACAACACAACCACCACATAACCAGGCCAAAATGGCTCCGACACAACACAACCACCACAAAACCATGTCAAAATGGCTTCTACACAGGGTAGCCTAGTGGTTAGAGCATTGGACTAGTAACTGGTTCAAACCCCCGTGCTGACAAGATACAAATCTGTCATTCTGCCCCTGAACAGGCAGTTAACCCACTGTTCCTAGGCTGTCATTGAAAATAAGAATTTGTTCTTAACTGACTTGCCTAGTTAAATAAAGGTCAAATAAATAAATATAACCGGGTCAAAATGGCTCCTAAAGAAATGGCTCCATCAATTTACAGTTCATTTATTCTCAGCTTACTGCATTCTCCTAACCATGGAGGATTTAGCCATTTTGCATTTATTAACAAAAAATAACACATTTACTTGCATGACAGTACGTAGATCTTTCAAGGAACTATCTTTAGATTATACATCATAGAATCCTGGATAGGATAGAACTTTATTGTTAATCGAAAAGGAAATGTGTTTATTTGCTATCAACACACACACAAAAGCAACAGAGGTTTAGCAACAGAGGTTTAGCAACAGAGCAGAGTGCCTGCAGCAGGTTAGGGGTTAAGTGCCTCGCTAAAATGTTCAACATTTCTAATGCCAGCAACCCTCTGGTTGCCTGCTCACACCCAATAGATTTTCCCTATCAGCCCTGGGACTTGAACTGGCAACCTTCCGGTCACTGGCTGCCTCCCCAACCTCAAGGCTACTGCCACCCCTAATCCTGCAGTGATGACACTTGTTCCCATAAATGTCTGCTAACGAGCAATATTTGGAAACCACCAAGATCTCTGGGACATGAACTAAATAGTCATATCATATTCCATCTGAGCGCTACAGACAAAGGATTAAGCCACTTAGCATCTCCACTCTAAGCATTCCTTCTCCTCTGCAGCTCTACAGGCGATGCAGTGTGAAGGGTTACACAAGTTCACCACCAACACAACACTGCTGGATTAGGAGCAATGGGGCTCACAAAACGACTCCCATATCACCATCTGTTATCGCTCTGGATGTGTTGGTGTGCTGGTTCTCTTGCTGCAGTTTAGCGCAGTGCGGAGGGAGCCAGCTGTGTGGTATTTGGTGGGTGGTATTCAAGTGCAATGACTCCCACCACTGTGCAATGACTCCAACCACTATGACAGCATCTCTCAATGCAGCCGTCTCCCCCTTAACCCCTTTCCAAAATGAAGCACTCAGCTGGTTGAGTCCAAATCAATATCTGCCCTGGGAATTTTGGGGGAGGATGTAACTTTTTCCATGTTGAGAACAATGTAAATTGTTAACACAGCCGTCCCACAGGGAATAGACATCAGTTAAATGTTTAGATTGTATTTATATTATATTGAATGGGTATGGGTAAAAAAATATTGAAATGCGTATAGATTGATGACATTGCAAATCGAAGAATTTGTCCAAATTCATCCACGTTTTTCTTTAAATTAATGACGTGGATATAGCGTTGATTCAAACAGACTGTGCCCAGTGCGATCTTTGGCTTATCGTTCACTGTCAGAGGAACAACAGATGAGTTATTTTTGATTAATGTGTTTGCATAAAAATACACAACACAACCGCTACACAACCAGGCCAAAATGTCTCCTACACAACACAACCATCATATAACCAGACCAAAATGTCTCCTACACAACACAACCACCATATAACCAGACCAAAATGTCTCCTACACAACACAACCACCATATAACCAGACCAAAATGTCTCCTACATAAATGTCTCCATCAATTTACAGTTAATTAATTCTCAGCTTACTGCAATCTCCCAACCATGGAGAATTTAGCAATTTTGCATCTATCACACATTTACTTGAAAGACAGTAAATACTACAATAATGTCCGTCAATCACTACAATCCCCCAAAAATGACACTTTTTAAAAACTTTAGTACAAGCCATTTAATTTGCATATTACCTTCTAATTCCACAATTTGTGCCACCGATAAGTGAGAAACCTATATGCCAACAATAGACCACATTGTGCTCCCTAAAGGTTTTAGAAAATTCTCTATCTATGTGTCTATCTCTACCTACCTACCTACCGACTTACATTAAGGTTATGAAAAATGGCTATTTTAGTGCTTCTCCAGTAGGTTTCCTCAGGAAGAAAGCATACAATTCTTCACTACCAGTCAAAAGTTTTAGAACACCTACTAATCCAAGGGTTTTTCTTAATTTTTACTATTTGCTAGATTGCAGAATAATAGTGAAAACATCAACACTATGAAATAACACATTTGGAATCATGTAGTAACCAAAAAAGTGTTAAACACATTCTTCAAATAGCCACCCTTTACCTTGATGACAGCTTTGCACACTCTTGGCATTCTCTCAACCAGCTTCACCTGGAATGTATTTCCAACAGTCTTGAAGGAGTTCCTACATACGCTGAGCACTTGTTGGCTGCTTTTCCTTCACTGTGCGGTCCGACTCACCCCAAACCATCTCAATTTGGTTGAGGTCAGGGGAATGTGGCCAGGTAATTTGATGCTGCACTCCATCACTCACCTTCTTGGTAAAATAGTGTGTTGGGTCATTGTCCTGTTGAAAATATGGGATGACGTATCCTTGCAGAATGCTGTGGTAGCCATGCTGGTTAAGTGTGCCTTGAAATCTAAATAAATCACAGACAGTGTCACCAGCAAAGCATCCCCACACCATAACACCACCTCCTCCATGTTTTATGGTGGGAAATACAAATGCGGAGATCATTCGTTCACCCACACCGCGTCTCACAAAGACACGGCGGTTGGAACCAAAAATCTCAAATTTGGACTCATCAGACCAAAGGACCAATTTCCACCGGTCTAATGTCCATTGCTCATGTTTCTTGGCCCAAGCAAGACTCTTCTTATTATTGGTGTCCTTTAGTAGTGGTTTCTTTGCAGAAATTCAACCATGAAGGCCTGATTCACACAGTCTCCTCTGAACAGTTGATTTTGAGATGTGTCTGTTACTTGAACTCTGTGAAGCATTTATCTGGGCTGCAATTTCTGAGGCTAGTAACTCTAATCAACTTGTCCTCTGCAGCAGAGGTAACTCTGGGTCTTCCATTCCTGTGGCAGTCCTCATGAGAGTCAGTTTCATCATAGCGCTTGATGGTTTATGCGACTGCACTTGAAAAAACGTTCAAAGTTCTTGAAATGTTCCATATTGACTAACATTCATGTCTTAAAGTAATGATGGACTGTGTTTTCTCTTCGTTTATTTGAGTTGTTCTTTCCATAATATGGACTTGGTCTTTCACCAAATAGGCTATCTTCTGTATACCCCCCTACCTTGTCACAACACAACTGATTGGCTCAAACACATTAAGACAGAAAGAAATTCCACAAATTAACTTTTAATAAGGCACACCTGTTAATTTAAATGCATTCCAGGTGACTACCTCATGAAGCTGGTTGAGAGAATGCCAAGAATGTGCAAAGCTGTCATCAAGGCAAAGGGTGTATTTTTTAAGAATCTCAAACAAATCAAAATATATTTTATATTTAACACATGTTTGGTTACTACATAATTCCATGTGTTATTTATTTATTTCCTTTTTTTTTAATAAAGAAAAACCCTTGAATAGGTAGGTGTTCTAAAACTTTTGACCGGTAGTGTGTCAAAGATAATACAACAGAAATACTATAGTAAATACTACAGTAATGTCTGTAAAAACGCCATAGTAAATAATACAGTCTAAAAAAAACATGACAGTAAATGCTACAGTATACTACAATCCTTAAAAACACAACATTAATTACTATCATAGTGGCTGTAGTGTTTTTGCGGACTTTAGTCCACAATAACGCAACAGTGAATACTGTAGTATTTATACCATAGTGTACCATAGTTTTTTGTCATGTGGGTAAGTCATGATTTATGAAAACCTAATCAATATGTGTGATAAGGTTGACAGGTTTGGGGACAGTTTCCACACGTTGTTCTGTACTGATACACAGAACTTTTGGTACAACCACTCTGATAAATGCTTCGTACATCTGTTTGTTCACCTGAGTGTGGACTAACTAAGCGGCTATTGAGCTTCTGACATTGGGTATAACAAGGAACGATGCCCAAATCAACATGTTTCCCTGGGATCTTCTTTTCTCTTGGTGCTGACAGACAGGGTAAAGGTCAAAGGGTAGTGATTTGTGTCCTAAAAAATACCATCAGGTTTGTGTCAACATGGCATTGTAGATAACATCCATAATCAACATACAGTACTTTCATTCAAGTCAACATCAATGCATAACTAAGTGAAAATTCAAAATAAGATGTATTATTTGTGTTTGTTTATATGTATGCCAAGTTCTCTATTGTACAAATTAACTTGTAGTAGATGAGGTAAGGATAATCTGGGCACTTGTTAATTCCACTTTCTTTTCACATTTTCCAGCAGTTACAGTAAGAGGTGTGGTCCTCCCCCCCGAAAAATGTGCCCCTATGATTCAACTCCTTCCGTTCCTCTTGAATGAATGGGCTAGTTTGAAAAAGGGTACAGTGAGACATTGAACATAAATAGCTTATTTAAGTAGGGTATGTTATAGTGGCTGTGGGCTACTTTGTCTATAGAGACATTGAACATAAATAGCTTATTTAAGTAGGGTATGTTATAGTGGCTGTGGGCTACTTTGTCTATAGAGACAAACACCCTGCAATGATTTAGTGGCTCTACATCATACCTCATTCAAGATGGAAAACTAGGTGACTTAAAAGAGTTCAGCCTTCACTGTCGTTGAGCTTACAGAATACATAACGCTCCAACTTCCAGGACAGAGCCCAATTGACAAATTCATAGGTGTGAAAACACTGTCTGTTTCTTGAGCCCCATTCATGGCAGATGCCCTCTGAAGTGCTCTTATTCAAATGTATCATTGCCAAGAACTTATCCCAAATCCTATCTTCTGTAAGATGATCCCTGTCTTTGCTGAAACCTGTTCAGCACAGAGTCAGTGTTGTTGACATTAAAAACCAGGGGTAAATTTTAACCTTCACCTTGAGTACTGTTTTACAGTAATGTCTTATGATTCAACGGTTACTGACTAATCTTTTCAATGGAATAGTTTTATGAGACAGCGGACCAAGGAAGACATCTTGAATAAACTCACATTAGAGCTTGAATAAATAAATGTATAATAAAAGAATGTCGGTCTTCTGACGTCTACTCCGACATTTATGGTTGAGAAACGGAGAGACTTCACCCTCATTCCCCCTTTCTCCTTTTAGCTTTATTTATTTCCAACTGACTGTCTCTCTGCACCTGCTTTTAAAGGTCTCCCAGCTTGTGTCTTTATGAACCCGTATGAAAATACACTAGGATTTGCTTAATCATCAGACAGCCAATGGAGAGGATCCACTCTTGTGTGTGGTCTTCAGGTCAGTGTCTGAGAGCCCTAGCGTCCCTCAACCCTGGAGAACAGTCATCTCTCTGTGTGGTCTTCAGGTCAGTGTCTGAGAGCCCCAGCCCCAACTCCGGAGAACAGTCATATCCCTGACGGCCACACCTCAGTGCACTTTAAATCACTTTCCTCCACATGGCGCAACAACACATTTAATTCTGGCTGACTCTTGTAGGAGCATTCTCTAGACCCTCCTCACTCGCCAAAGTGTTTGTTTTTTATGTGACTGTTTATGGTGTGTTTTTGTGTCCCTTGTGTGTATGTCTGTGTGTGGGTGTGGGTGTGTGTGTGTGTGTCTGTGCGCGCATGCATGCAAGCATGAGGGTGTATATTACTGCACGTGAGTGAGAGAGTGAGAGAGACTGTTCCCATATCTGTGAGCACATGGTGTTCATTTTGTCTCAATCACTTTTATTAAGGGTTTGTCCAGGCATCTCCATCACAGTTTGGATTAAGACACCTCCCTGCTAGCTGACATTCGAACGAAGTACCAGTTAGGAATTCATGCAGAAATCAGGAACATTCCAGCCTGCCCTTGACTTTGTCTCCATTGGATTTCATTGATCGCGGCTCATAAATTAGCAACGACGTGCATCTGCGGGTGTGGTTTGTATGTCTTTATGACCATAAGTGGGCAGCTCTAATACACATGCCTTGCATGCACCACACATACTGAGAAGATTTGCCAAGCCACGGCAATAGTCTGTCAGAATCCCTTTGTATGGCCGCAATGGCAAATGCATTGGCACCTTCGCTTGCATGTACAAGCACAAGAAACAGGCGATTGTGGTGTTATGCGGGTCCCATATTCCGAAATACCTCCATTGAATGACAGATTTGTGTTTTAGGATTCGGCAGATATAATATCTTTGTTGGCATTGAGAGGGGGCCAGTTCTTAAAGTGATGCTCCAGAGGTTCAGAGGTCTTTAACGAAACATCTGATACCCGTTGTGTTGACAGAGGGGCTAGACTAATCTATCCACTCAAACAATCAGTTCTTGTCACCAGGCCCTTGAAATAGTCATTGAGGGGCTGCTTCATTGACAAAGGTATGCTATCTCCTTTTATATCAAATAAAACAGAACTGTTAAAACCTGAAGGTTCTACCACCTTTCAAATCAAAATGTCAAATGTACTCTGTCTTCTTTAATAATAAACTATCCGGGATACATCTGCTCCTCTACTGATATGGAAGAGAACATTGCCTTATTCAGTTGGTTGCAGTGTTTCTAACACTGCAGATAGGAATAGAGCTAACGGGATTCCCTATTTTGCAAGATGGAGTAATGTTACTTCAGGTCGCTAATGTTACTTCAGGTCGCTAACGTTACTTCAGGTCGCTAACGTTACATCAGGTCGCTAACATTACTTCAGTTTGCTAACGTTACTTCAGTTTGCTAACGTTACTTCAGGTTGCTAACGTTACTTCAGGTTGCTAACGTTACTTCAGGTCGCTAACGTTACTTCAGGTCGCTAACGTTACTTCAGGTCGCTAACGTTACTTCAGGTTGCTAACATTACTTCAGTTTGCTAATGTTACTTCAGGTTGCTAACGTTACTTCAGGTTGCTAATGTTACTTCAGGTTGACAAGCCAATCTAATATAACAGTTGCCACTACGTCATATTATTATTTGTATGATTTTCTGATCGACTGATTAACAACTCACGGGCCTCCTGCGTGGTGCAGTGGTTAAGGGCTATGCCACCAGAGACTCTGGGTTCGCGCCCAGGCTCCGTCGCAACCGGCCGCGACCGGGAGGTCCGTGGGGCAACGCACAATTGGCCTAGTGTAGTCCGGGTTTGGTCGGGTTTAGTCGGTAGGGATATCCTTGTCTCATCGCACACCAGCGACTCCTGTGGCGGGCCGGGCGCAGTGCACGCTAACCAAGGTCGCCAGGTGCACAGTGTTTCCTCCGACACATTAGTGCGGCTGGCTTCCGGGATGGATGCGCACTGTGTTAAGAAGCGGGTTTGATTACAGGCTCAAAATTGTTTCTTCTGAAACTCATCAGTCTATTCTTGTTCTGAGAAATTAACGGTATTCCATGCGAAAAATTGCGTCAATGTCAACAGTGAAGAGGCGACCCCGGGATGCTGGCCATCTAGGCGAGTACCTCTGTCCAGTGTCTGTGTTCTTTTGCCCATCTTAATCTTTTCATTTTATTGGCCAGTCTGGTGCGCTTTTTCTTTTCAACTCTGCCTAGAAGGCAGGAGTCGCCTCTTCACTGTTTACGTTGATACTGGTGTTTTGCGGGTACTATTTAATGAAGCTGTCCGTTGAGGACTTGTGAGGCTTTTGTTTCTCAAACTAGACACTCTAATGTACTTGTCCTCTTGCTCAGTTGTGCACCGGGGCCTCCCACTCCTCTTTCTATTCTGGTTAGAGCGAGTTTGCGCTGTTCTGTGAAGGGAGTGATACACAGCGTTGTACGAGATCTTCAGTTTCTTGGCAATTTCTCACATGGAATAGCCTTCATTTCTCAGATCAAGAATAGACGGGTGAGTTTCAGAAGAAATTAGTTATTTGTTTCTGGCCACTTTGAGAATGTAATCAAACCCACAAATGGTGATGCTCCAGATACTCAACTAGTCTAAAGAAGGCCAGTTTTATTGCTTCTTTAATCAGCACCACCCTTTTCAGCTGTGCTAACATAATTGCAAAATGGATTTCTAATGATCAATTAACCTTTTAAAATTAAAAACTTGGATTAGCTAACACAATGTGCCATTGGAACACAGGAGTGACGGTTGCTGATGATGGGACTCTGTACGCCTATGTAGATATTCCATTTAAAAAATCAGCTGTTTCCAGCTACAATAGTCATTTACAACATTAACAATGTCTACACTTTATTTCTGATCAATTCTATGTTGTTTTAATGGACACAAAATGTGCTTTTCTTTTTTTACCTTTATTTAACTAGGCAAGTCAGTTAAGAACAAATTCTTATTTTCAATGACGGCCTAGGAAAAGTGGGTTAACTGCCTGTTCAGGGGCAGAACGACAGATTTGTACCTTGTCAGCTCGGGGGTTTGAACTTGCAACCTTCCGGTTACTAGTCCAACGCTCTAACAACTAGGTTACCCTGCTGCTGCAAAAACAAGGACATGTCATGCTGGTGAAAGAGGACCCAAACGCGACTTAACAGAAACAGAGTTTATTAATGCTCAAAACCGAATAACTGAAATCCTCTAGATAGTAGAGGGGAAAACAACTGGAGAAGCGGCCACAGACTGCAGGTCGTGGGTAGGCGCAGGCCGTAGTCAACTGAGACACCTGCTCACACGCAGCGTCTGAAGAAGGCACAAAACACGACAGGACAGGGTGATACACAATCACGGCAAAAACACGACAGGACAGGGCGAAACGCAATTACAGCATGGAATACAAAACAAGGAACCGACGGAACAGGAACGGATTACAAAGGAATAAATAGGGAATCTAATCAGGGAAAGGATCGGGAACAGGTGTGGGAAGACTAAATGATGATTAGGGGAATAGGAACAGCTGGGAGCAGGAACGGAACGACAGAGAGAAGAGAGAGCGAGAGAGTGAGAGAGGGAGGGGGAGAGAGAGGGATAGGAGGGAAAGAACCAAATAAGACCAGCAGAGGGAAACGAATAGCATGGGGAGCACAGGGACAAGACATGATAATAAATGACAAACATGACAGTACCCCCCACTCACCGAGCGCCTCCTGGCGCTCTCGAGGAGGAACACTGGCAGCAACGGAGGAAATCATAGATCAAACGGTCCAGCACGTCCCGAGAAAGAACCCAACTCCTCTCCTCAGGACCGTAACGAAAAACGATAAAAAGGGAAACTAGGGTACTACTAAAAAAAAAAAAATGAGAACTAGGGACAGACTGAGACACAGCAAGGGCAGGGACAAGAACAGGAGAGATGCGATGGCAGGGAACAGACTGAGACCCAGCAAGACCAGGAGCAGAAGCAGAAAAAAATTACCAGACTTCTTCTGCGCAGTCTGAACACGCAGCCACGAAACGGCGCGTGTCACGCTCCTGAGTCGGCCACCAAAAGCGCTGGCGAATAGACGCAAGAGTGCCTCGAACACCGGGATGACCAGCTAACTTGGCAGAGTGAGCCCACTGAAGAACAGCCAGACGAGTGGAAACAGGAACGAAAAGGAGGTTACTAGGACAAGCGCGCGGCCAGTGTGCGTGAGTGCTTGCTTAACCTGTCTTTCAATTCCCCAGACTGTCAACCCGACAACACGCCCATAAGGAAGAATCCCCTCGAGATCAGTAGAAGCCACAGAAGAACTAAACAGACGGGATAAGGCATCAGGCTTGGTGTTCTTGCTACCCGGACGGTAAGAAATCACAAACTCGAAACGAGGAAAAACAACGCCCAACGAGCTTGACGGGCATTAAGTCGTTTGGCAGAACGGATGTACTCAAGGTTCTTATGGTCTGTCCAAACGACAAAAGGAACGGTCGCCCCCTCCAACCACTGTCGCCATTCGCCTAGGGCTAAGCGGATGGCGAGCAGTTCACGGTTACCCACATCATAGTTGCGCTCAGATGGCGACAGGCGATGAGAAAAATAAGCGCAAGGATGAATATCGTCAGACTGGAAGCGCTGGGATAGAATGGCTCCCACGCCTACCTCTGAAGCGTCAACCTCGACAAAATTGTCTAGTGACGTCAGGAGTAACGAGGATAGGAGCGGACGTAAAACGTTCTTTTAGAAGATCAAAAGCTCCCTGGGCGGAACCGGACCACTTAAAACACGTCTTGACAGAAGTAAGAGCTGTGAGAGGGGCAGCAACTTGACCGAAATTACGAATGAAACGCCGATAGAAATTAGCGAAACCTAAAAGCGCTGCAACTCGACACGTGACCTTGGAACGGGCCAATCACTGACAGCTTTAGCGGAATCCATCTGAATGCCTTCAGCGGAAATAACGGAACCGAGAAAAGTAACGGAGGAGACATGAAAAGAGCACTTCTCAGCCTTTACGTAGAGACAATTCTCTAAAGGCGCTGTAGAACACGTCGAACGTGCTGAACATGAATCTCGAGTGACGGAGAAAAAATCAGGATATCGTCAAGATAGACAAAAACAAAAATGTTCAGCATGTCTCTCAGAACATCATTAACTAATGCCTGAAAAACAGCTGGCGCATTGGCGAGACCGAACGGCAGAACCCGGTACTCAAAATGCCCTAACGGAGTGTTAAACGCCGTTTTCCACTCGTCCCCCTCTCTGATGCGCACGAGATGGTAAGCGTTGAAGGTCCAACTTAGTAAAGCACCTGGCTCCCTGCAGAATCTCGAAGGCTGATGACATAAGGGGAAGCGGATAACGATTCTTAACCGTTATGTCATTCAGCCCTCGATAATCCACGCAGGGGCGCAGAGTACCGTCCTTCTTCTTAACAAAAAGAACCCCGCCCCGGCCGGAGAAGAAGAAGGCACTATGGTACCGGCGTCAAGAGACACAGACAAATAATCCTCGAGAGCCTTACGTTCGGGAGCCGACAGAGAGTATAGTCTACCTCGAGGAGGCGTGGTCCCTGGAAGGAGATCAATACTACAATCATACGACCGGTGAGGAGGAAGGGAGTTGGCTCGGGACCGACTGAAGACCGTGCGCAGATCATGATATTCCTCCGGCACTCCTGTCAAATCGCCAGGTTCCTCCTGAGAAGTAGGGAGAGAAGAAACGGGAGGGATGGCAGACATTAAACACTTCACATGACAAGAAACGTTCCAGGATAGGATAGAATTACTAGACCAATTAATAGAAGGATTATGACATACTAGCCAGGGATGACCCAAAACAACAGGTGTAAACGGTGAACGGAAAATCAAAAAAGAAATAGTCTCACTGTGGTTACCAGATACTGTGAGAGTTAAAGGTAGTGTCTCAAATTTGATACTGGGAAGATGACTACCATCTAAGGCAAACATGGGCGTAGGCTTGTCTAATGGTCTGAAAGGAATGTTATGTTTCCGAACCCATGCTTCGTCCATGAAACAACCCTCAGCCCCAGAGTCAATCAAGGCACTGCATGTAGCACCCGAACCGGTCCAGCGTAGATGGACCGACATAGTAGTACAAGATCTAGATGAAGGGACCTGAGTAGTAGCGCTCACCAGTAGCCCTCCGCTTACTGATGGGCTCTGGCCTCTTACTGGACATGAAATAACAAAATGTCCAGCAACTCCGCAATAGAGGCACAGGCGGTTGGTGATCCTCTGTTCCCTCTCCTTATTCGAGATGAATCCCTCCCAGCTGCATGGGCTCAGTCTCAAAGCCAGAGGAGGGAGATGGTTGCGATGCGGAGCAGGGAAACACCGTTGCCTCTTCCACGAGCCCGGTGACGAAGATCTACCCGTCGTTCTATGCGGATGGCGAGAGCAATCAAAGAGTCCACATCTGAAGGAACCTCCCGGGAAAGAATCTCATCCTTAACCGCTGCGTGGAGTCCCTCCAGAAAACGAGCGAGCAGCGCCGGCTCGTTCCACTCACTAGAGGCAGCAAGAGTGCGAAACTCAATGGAATAATCTATGGACCGTTCACCTTGGCATAAGGAAGCCAGGGCCCTAGAAGCCTCCTCACCAAAAACTGAACGGTCAAAAACCAGAATCATCTCCTCTTTAAAGTTCTGGAATCTGTTAGAGCAATCAGCCCTTGCCTCCCAGATAGCTGTGCCCCATTCTCGAGCCCGGCCAGTAAGGAGTGAAATAGCAACCCGAGCTCTCTCTCTAGAGTATGTGTGGGGTTGGAGAGAGAACACAATCTCACACTGCGTGAGAAAGGAGCGGCACTCAGTGGGCTGCCCGGAGTAGCAAGGTGGGTTATTAACCCTGGGTTCTGGAGGCTCGGCAGGCCAGGGAGTAACAGGTGGCACGAGACGTAGACTCTGGAACTGTCCAGAGAGGTCGGAAACCTGAGCGGCCAGGTTCTCCACGGCATGGCGAGCAGCAGACAATTCCTGCTCGTGTCTGCCGAGCATGGCTCCTTGGATCTTGACGGCAGTGTAAACAGCGTCTGAAGTCGCTGGGTCCATTCCTTGGTCGGTTCCTTCTGTCATGCTGGTGAAAGAGGACCCAAACGCGACTTAACAGAAACAGAGTTTATTAATGCTCAAAACCGAATAACTGAAATCCTCTAGATAGTAGAGGGGAAAACAACTGGAGAAGCGGCCACAGACTGCACTCGGGTAGGCGCAGGCCGTAGTCAACTGAGACACCTGCTCACACGCAGCGTCTGAAGAAGGCACAAAACACGACAGGACAGGGTGATACACAATCACGGCAAAAAACACGACAGGACAGGGGAAACGCAATTACAGCATGGAATACAAAACAAGGAACCGACGGAACAGGAACGGATTACAAAGGAATAAATAGGGAATCTAATCAGGGGAAAGGATCGGGAACAGGTGTGGGAAGACTAAATGATGATTAGGGGAATAGGAACAGCTGGGAGCAGGAACGGAACGACAGAGAGAAGAGAGAGCGAGAGAGTGAGAGAGGGAGGGGGAGAGAGAGGGATAGGAGGGAAAGAACCAAATAAGACCAGCAGAGGGAAACGAATAGCATGGGGAGCACAGGGACAAGACATGATAATAAATGACAAACATGACAGGACATGTCTAAGTGAACGCAAACTTTTGAATGGTGCAATTGCCATACCAGGCAGTGATACAGCCCGACAGCATGTTCTCAATGCTGTATCTGTAGAAGTTGGTGAGGGGTTTAGAGGCCAAGTCAAATTTCTTCAGCCTCCTGGTTGAATAGGCACTGTTGCGCCTTCTTCCCCACACTGTCTGGAGTGGAGAATTTCAGATTGTCAGTGATGTGTACACAGAGGAACTTTAAGCTTTTCACCTTCTCCACTCCATCCTCGTTGATGTGGATGTGGGCGTGCTTCCTCTGCTGTATCCTGAAGTCCACAATCAGCTCCTTCATTTAGTTGACATTAAGGGAGAGGTTATTTTCCTGGTAACACTACGAAAGGGCTTAAGGGTCTTAGACAGTGCTTAATTTGTAAATTGGGAGGTCGCGGAACATATTGTGAATGTGAGAAGGGGATTGACCAGGGGGCTCTTAGGTAGTGGAACACATGAGAAAACAACTGACAAACACAACGTAGCAGCGCAGCAAGCTAAGTAAACAGCCAAGTAGCCTACTATCTATGGTGGTGAAATGGACAGCACTCTCCAAGTAGCCTACTATCTATGGTGGTGAAATGGACAGCACTCTCCAAGTAGCCTACTATCTATGGTGATGAAATGGACAGCACTCTCCAAGTAGCCTACTATCTATGGTGGTGAAATGAACAGCACTCTCCAAGTAGCCTACTATCTATGGTGGTGAAATGGACAGCACTCTCCAAGTAGCCTACTATCTATGGTGGTGAAATGGACAGCACTCTCCAAGTAGCCTACTATCTATGGTGGTGAAATGGACAGCACTCTCCAAGTAGCCTACTATCTATGGTGGTGAAATGGACAGCACTCTCCAAGTAGCCTACTATCTATGGTGGTGAAATGGACAGCACTCTCCAAGTAGCCTACTATCTATGGTGGTGAAATGGACAGCACTCTCCAAGTAGCCTACTATCTATGGTGGTGAAATGGACAGCACTCTCCAAGTAGCCTACTATCTATGGTGGTGAAATGGACAGCACTCTCCAAGTAGCCTACTATCTATGGTGGTGAAATGGACAGCACTCTCCAAGTAGCCTACTATCTATGGTGGTGAAATGGACAGCACTCTCCAAGTAGCCTACTATCTATGGTGGTGAAATGGACAGCACTCTCCAAGTAGCCTACTATCTATGGTGGTGAAATGGACAGCACTCTCCAAGTAGCCTACTATCTATGGTGGTGAAATGGACAGCACTCTCCAAGTAGCCTACTATCTATGGTGGTGAAATGGACAGCACTCTCCAAGTAGCCTACTATCTATGGTGGTGAAATGGACAGCACTCTCCAAGTAGCCTACTATCTATGGTGATGAAATGGTGCACTCTCCAAGTAGCCTAAATGGACAGCACTCTCCAAGTAGCCTACTATCTATGGTGGTGAAATGGACAGCACTCTCCAAGTAGCCTACTATCTATGGTGGTGAAATGGACAGCACTCTCCAAGTAGCCTACTATCTATGGTGGTGAAATGGACAGCACTCTCCAAGTAGCCTACTATCTATGGTGGTGAAATGGACAGCACTCTCCAAGTAGCCTACTATCTATGGTGGTGAAATGGACAGCACTCTCCAAGTAGCCTACTATCTATGGTGGTGAAATGGACAGCACTCTCCAAGTAGCCTACTATCTATGGTGGTGAAATGGACAGCACTCTCCAAGTAGCCTACTATCTATGGTGGTGAAATGGACAGCACTCTCCAAGTAGCCTACTATCTATGGTGGTGAAATGGACAGCACTCTCCAAGTAGCCTACTATCTATGGTGGTGAAATGGACAGCACTCTCCAAGTAGCCTACTATCTATGGTGATGAAATGGACAGCACTCTCCAAGTAGCCTACTATCTATGGTGGTGAAAACAGCACTCTCCAAGTAGCCTACTATCTATGGTGGTGAAATGGACAGCACTCTCCAAGTAGCCTACTATCTATGGTGGTGAAATGGACAGCACTCTCCAAGTAGCCTACTATCTATGGTGGTGAAATGGACAGCACTCTCCAAGTAGCCTACTATCTATGGTGGTGAAATGGACAGCACTCTCCAAGTAGCCTACTATCTATGGTGGTGAAATGGACAGCACTCTCCAAGTAGCCTACTATCTATGGTGGTGAAATGGACAGCACTCTCCAAGTAGCCTACTATCTATGGTGGTGAAATGGACAGCACTCTCCAAGTAGCCTACTATCTATGGTGGTGAAATGGACAGCACTCTCCAAGTAGCCTACTATCTATGGTGGTGAAATGGACAGCACTCTCCAAGTAGCCTACTATCTATGGTGGTGAAATGGACAGCACTCTCCAAGTAGCCTACTATCTATGGTGGTGAAATGGACAGCACTCTCCAAGTAGCCTACTATCTATGGTGGTGAAATGGACAGCACTCTCCAAGTAGCCTACTATCTATGGTGGTGAAATGGACAGCACTCTCCAAGTAGCCTACTATCTATGGTGGTGAAATGGACAGCACTCTCCAAGTAGCCTACTATCTATGGTGGTGAAATGGACAGCACTCTCCAAGTAGCCTACTATCTATGGTGGTGAAATGGACAGCACTCTCCAAGTAGCCTACTATCTATGGTGGTGAAATGGACAGCACTCTCCAAGTAGCCTACTATCTATGGTGGTGAAATGGACAGCACTCTCCAAGTAGCCTACTATCTATGGTGGTGAAATGGACAGCACTCTCCAAGTAGCCTACTATCTATGGTGGTGAAATGGACAGCACTCTCCAAGTAGCCTACTATCTATGGTGGTGAAATGGACAGCACTCTCCAAGTAGCCTACTATCTATGGTGATGAAATGGACAGCACTCTCCAAGTAGCCTACTATCTATGGTGGTGAAATGGACAGCACTCTCCAAGTAGCCTACTATGGTGGTGAAATGGACAGCACTCTCCAAGTAGCCTACTATCTATGGTGGTGAAATGGACAGCACTCTCCAAGTAGCCTACTATCTATGCTGGTGAAATGAACAGCACTCTCCGAGAAGCCCACTATCTATGGTGATGAAATGGGCAGCACTCTCCAAGTAGCCTATTATCTATGGTAGTGAAATGGTAGTGTAGTTTTCCAAAACCTCCCACAACACAGCCATTTCCTCGTGTGTATTATCCCCCCTATTTCTTGTTTTGCTCCTGGTGTCTGTGACACATTTGTGTCCTTCAGCAGTTCATGACCTCACATAGGGGACTAGGTTGAAGTTGTTCAGGGGTGGGCAAACAAGTTTTGGAAAGAGTAGTCCTGATATGGTGGAGGTATACAGGGAGGCGTGGATTGCAGTGTAAATTGGGTTAATTTGAGAAAATCCCCACCGGCATTCTACACTGGAGATGGGGATGGTGCTGACCACCACCAACAGATTTTTAAGTCCATCTGGAATGTCTCTTTTACCATTGGTGTCCTTGTACTGCCTGTTGGCCCATATGACCGTACGCGGACTGTCAATGCCAAACTGCCGACAGAGAGATTCTATCTCTGTTTCTCTGTACGGTGCTCCTGTGTCCTCCAGACAGTATTGCACCTTCAGCTCCTCGATGAACTGGCTGTATCCTTTTTGTCCACCGCCGTCCTCCTTGAGAGAACATTCTAGTTCCTTGCCAAGCTCTTGAAAAACTCCCACTGATTAAGGACTCTGTGTCTTCCACCATTCAGTTTGACGCCTTGGAAAGAGTTCTTCTGAATCTCTCTCTCTGGCTGAGTTGTGTGTGTTGGCCTGGCTGCTCTGTCATTGCACTGAATACCCTCGCTTCCCTGAAGACTGCCCTGTTTGCAGTAATAATTGTGCATTCTTTCTTTTGGAGCTTGAGTGACAATTCAGATAGTTTTTGAAGTGCATCACACACAAGGACTAGATTGTCAACAAACGCATGTGAGGCTATGCGTATGGCAAGGACACAATAGCTCTGATGGGTCAAGCCATCGCAGGAGGCATCCTCAGCTGCTGCCATGAAATGCTTTGAAGAGCTGCGTTATTTTTCCACACACACTCTACAGTTCTAAAACTGGATGCCACCCAGCTAGTGTCCAAGATCCTGACAATTTGAAACAGCTGAAGGTCTAACCCTAAACTTTAAATATGTTGCTGTATGTTGGAGCAAGCAACATTGGAATGGAGAATTCTCACAATGTCAAGCCCATTTAACTCCTGGCAGTCAAGTTCTTGCTCAAAACCATGTGACGTTTAGCCTCCTTGTAAGCTGTTCGGAATACTCTGGCTGTAGTGTCTATGTTTTTATTTTGAGCGTTAACTACAACCTGTGTTAAGGTGTCCTCTTTAGCCTTGTCTACAATGCTTGCTTCCGCTAAATGGGCTTTGGTTCGGGGATGTTCAAAAATCTTTTCAGAGGGCTCTTTCTTGTTTTTCTACGTCGGAGGCAGAGGACGTTACTGTACATTCCACACACTCTTTTTCCAGTCTTTTCTGAGCCCAATCTACCTTCTTTTTTGCATGTTGTACAGTCCAGCTTTTAATTTTGCATGACAAGCCAAGGGTTATGGGTTTGCTTTTTCTTGAACTGAGCCTCCGTCCAAATTGCACCTGCTCCGGGCACTTCATTATTGATGGATGCACTGCCCCCCCCCCCCCCCCACACGTGGCTCTCCGTCTGCATCTCTAGTAGGCCGGTGATGCTGAACTGGTTGGATTATCAGTGCTGCTAGCTAAGGCATCGCCATCAGGAATAGTTTGCCCCTCACTCCTCTCATCCGGCACTGGCAGTACTCTGGCTTGTTTCTAGTTTGATTCACCACCTTTCTCTGTATTTTTGGACTTGAAAAACGTCAAACTCGATTGCCTTTTCTTGTTCATTTTTGATTTGGCTTTCCCATGTTTCAAATTCAGTCGGGAGACGACTAGCCTAGGTGTGATAATGTAGAGACCTCTTCACTAGCTGACCAGCACTGCCAAGACCTGTTTCAAGATCAGGTACTTACCTCTCCAGCCTGCCCCATAACCTCTATGTACAAATAAGAGAGCAGGTCTGGAATCAGTGTGGAAGGATAGAATGATTACACAGAAGGACCGCCACGCTTATACGTGATGGTTTTTCTGGGGGGCGGGATAAATAACGAGGAGGTAACTTGATTTAACTCTGAACGCTTTTATAAGAATGTTTGCTATGCAAACAGGGACATTCTTTTTATAAATCATCCCGAGATCTGAGCAAATAGGTGCCAGAACGAACAAAGTCAAATCTGAGAAGTGCCGGATCCTGTTCCGGTAGGATCCAGCTCAGATTAAGCACTGGTTTTAGGGACCCATTTATTCAGCCTCCTGGGATTGAAGAGGCGCTGTTGTGTCTTCTTCACCGCACTGTATGTTTGAATGGACCATTTCAGGTTGGTAGTGATTTGCACGCCGAGGAACTAAAAGCTTTTCACTCTCTCCACTGCGGCCCCGTCGATGTGGAGGAGGGCATGCTCTCTCTGCTGTTTTCTGAGGTCCACGATCAGCTTCTTTGTTTTGTTGATGTTGAGGTTATTTTCCTGGCACCACTCCGCCAGGGACCTCACCCCTCCCTTTTGGCTGAGGTGTTGGTAATCAGGCTTACATTGTTGTGTCGTCAGCAAAATTGCTGATTGAGTTGGAGACATGCGTGACACGCAGTCATGGGTGAACAGGTAGTATAGGAGGGAGCTGTGCACTCACCCTTGTTGAGGATCAGTGTGGTGGAGGTGTTGTTGCCTAACTTTACCACCTGGGGTTGGCCCGTCAGGTAGTCCAGGACCCAGTTGCATAGAGCGAGGTTCAGACCCAGGGCCCCGAGCCAGTGGTGGAAAAAGTACCCAAGGGTCATACTTGAGTACAAGTAAAGATACCTTAATAGAAAATGACTCATGTAAAAGTGAAAGTCACCCAGTAAAATACTACTTGAGTAGAAGTTTAAAAGTATTTGGTTTTAAATATACTTAAGTAAATGTAATTGCTCAAATATACTTAAGTATCAAAAGTAAAAGTATGAATCCTTTCAAATTCCTTATTTTAAGCAAACCAGACAAGCGAAGCATTTGTGTTTATAGCAGAGGCAGCAGGGATGACCAGGGATGTTCTCTTGATACGTGCATGAATTGGCCAGTTTTCCTGTCCTGCTAAGCAAACAAGTAGTTTTGGGTGTTTGTGAAAATGTATGTAAAAAGTACATTATTTTGGGATGTAGTGAAGTAAATGTAGTGAAGTAAATGTAGTCAAAAATATAAATAGTAAAGTATGCATACCAAAAGAAAAATACTTAAGTAGTACTTCACCACTGCCCCGAGCTTAGTGATGAGCTTGGATGGCACTATGGTATTGAAGGCTGAGCAGTGGTCGATGGACAGCATTCTTACATAGGTATTCCTCTTGTCCAGATAGGCCTGGCAGCCTTGCGAGGGTTACCATGCTTAAATGTCTTACTCACGTTGGCCATGAAGAACGAGAGCTCACAGTTCTTGTGAGCAGTGGCGGCCCTCATCAGCAGCATTTCCCAGTCTGCATGATCAAAACTATCTTGAAGCATAGAGTCACGCCCTGACCTTAGAGAGCCGTATTATTTCTCTATTTGGTTAGGTCAGGGTGTGATGTGGGGTGGGCATTCTGTTTTGTTTTCTATGTTTCTTTATTTCTATGTTTTGGCGGGATATGTTCTCAATCAGGGACAGCTGTCTATCGTTGTCTCTGATTGGGAATCATATTTAGGTAGCCCTTTTTCCCCTCCTTTCAGTATGGGTAGTTGACTTTGTTAGAGGCATTATAGCCGAAGTTAAGCTTCACGGTCGTTTCCTTGGCTACATTTTCTATAAATAAAAGGAATATGTACGCTCACCACGCTGCACCTTGGTCCACTTCTTACGACGCTCATGACACAGATTACGATTGAACACACCACGGGTACTTCCTGTTTAAGTTTCTGCTTATAGGAGGGGAGGAGAAAAATTGAGGCGTTATCTGATTTGCTGAAGGTAGGGTGAGGGAGGGCATTGTAGCCATCCCGGCAGGGGTAGTAGCAATGGTTAAGAGGGCTCAATGTGCCAGTAGCACAGGAGATGTGTTGATAGAACTTCGGTAGCATTTTCCTCAGATTTGCTTTATTACAGTCCCCAGCTGCAAAAAATGCTGCCTCATGATATGTGGTTTCCAGTTTGTACAAAGTCCAGTGTAGTTCCTTGAGGACCAGTAACAAAAAGGTTGCTGGTTCGAATTACTGAGCCGAATAGGTGAAAAATCTGTCAATGTGCCTTTGAGCAAAGCACTTAACCCTAATTGCTCATATAAGTCCCTCTGGATAAGAGCGTCTACTAAATGACCAAAAAATGTCACGTAAAATTCACTAGACTGGAAGGCAGTAGGACTATGGTTGAGAGAAAAAGTGACCCTTCTAGTGAATGACGGTTATTGAAACGTTACAAACATATATTCTTCATGGCTTGAATTGCATTTGTGTCACGCCCTGACCATAGAGAGTGTTTTGTGTCTCTATTTTGGTTTGGTCAGGGTGTGATTTGGGTTTGCAGTCTATATTCTATGATTTTATATTTCTATGTGTCATGTTTTGTCATTAATTATCATGTCTTGTCCCTGTGCTTCCCCTTCTATTCGTTTCCCTCTGCTGGTCTTATTAGGTTCTTTCCCTCTTTCTATCCCTCTCTCTCCCCCTCCCTCTCTCACTCTCTCGCTCTCTCTTCTCTCTATCGTTCCGTTCCTGCTCCCAGCTGTTCCTATTCCCCTAATCATCATTTAGTCTTCCCACACCTGTTCCCGATCCTTTTCCCTGATTAGAGTCCCTATTTCTCTCCCTGTTTTCCGTACCTGCCCTGTCAGATCCTCATCTATAATTCACCGTGCTGTGTCTATGTTTTGCCCTGTCGTGTCGTGTTTCCCTCAGATGCTGCGTGGTGAGCAGGTGTCTGAGTCTGCTAGGTTCAAGTGCCTTCCCGAGGCAACCTGCAGTTCTCGATCAAGTCTCCTGTCTGTTCTCGTCTTTACGAGTAGTATTATGCTTTTTGTTTTGTAAAGTTTCTTACTGGATTAAAAACTCTGTTTTCGCCAAGTCGCTTTTGGGTCCTCATTCACCTGCATAACAGAAGGATCCGACCAAGGAATGGACCCAGCGACTACAGACGCTCGTAACACTGCCGTCGAGATCCAAGGAGCCATGCTCGGCAGACACGAGCAGGAATTGTCTGCTGCTCGCCATGCCGTGGAGAACCTGGCCGCTCAGGTTTCCGACCTCTCTGGACAGTTCCAGAGTCTTCGTCTCGTGCCACCTGTTACTTCCTGGCCTGCCGAGCCTCCAGAACCTAGGGTTAATAACCCACCTTGCTACTCCGGGCAGCCCACTGAGTGCCGCTCCTTTCTCACCCAGTGTGAGATTGTGTTCTCTCTCCAACCCAACACATACTCTAGAGAGAGAGCTCGGGTTGCTTACGTCATTTCACTCCTTACTGGCCGGGCCCGAGAGTGGGGCACAGCTATCTGGGAGGCAAGGGCTGATTGTTCTAACAATTACCAGAACTTTAAAGAGGAGATGATTCGGGTTTTTGACCGTTCAGTTTTTGGTGGGGAGGCTTCTAGGGCCCTGGCTTCCCTATGCCAAGGTGATCGATCCATAACGGATTACTCTATAGAGTTTCGTACTCTTGCTGCCTCTAGTGACTGGAACGAGCCGGCGCTGCTCGCTCGTTTTCTGGAGGGACTCCACACAGTGGTCAAAGATGAGATTCTCTCTCGGGAGGTTCCTTCCAGTGTGGACTCTTTGATTGCTCTCGCCATCCGCATAGAACGACGGGTAGATCTTCGTCACCAGGCTCGTGGAAGAGAGTTCGCATCAACGGTGTTTCCCTGCTCCGCATCGCAACCATCTCCCTCCTCTGGCTCTGAGACTGAGCCCATGCAGCTGGGAGGGATTCGCATCTCGACTAAGGAGAGGGAACGGAGGATCACCAACCGCCTGTGCCTCTATTGCGGATTTGATGGACATTTTGTTAATTCATGTCCAGTAAGAGGCCAGAGCCCATCAGTAAGCGGAGGGCTACTGGTGAGCGCTACTACTCAGGTCTCTTCATCTAGATCCTGTACTACTATGTCGGTCCATCTACGCTGGACCGGTTCGGGTGCTACATGCAGTGCCTTGATTGACTCTGGGGCTGAGGGTTGTTTCATGGACGAAGCATGGGTTCGGAAACATAACATTCCTTTCAGACAGTTAGACAAGCCTACGCCCATGTTTGCCTTAGATGGTAGTCATCTTCCCAGTATCAGATTTGAGACACTACCTTTAACTCTCACAGTATCTGGTAACCACAGTGAGACTATTTCTTTTTTGATTTTTCGTTCACCTTTCACACCTGTTGTTTTGGGTCATCCCTGGCTAGTATGTCATAATCCTTCTATTAATTGGTCTTGTAATTCTATCCTATCCTGGAACGTATCTTGTCATGTGAAGTGCTTAATGTCTGCCATCCCTCCCATTTCTTCTGTCCCCACTTCTCAGGAGGAACCTGGCGATTTGACAGGAGTGCCGGAGGAATATCATGATCTGCGCACGGTCTTCAGTCGGTCCCGAGCCAACTCCCTTCCTCCTCACCGGTCGTATGATTGTAGTATTGATCTCCTTCCGGGGACCACTCCTCCTCGGGGTAGACTATACTCTCTGTCGGCTCCCGAACGTAAGGCTCTCGAGGATTATTTATCTGTGTCTCTTGACGCCGGTACCATAGTGCCTTCTTCCTCTCCGGCCGGGGCGGGGTTCTTTTTGTTAAGAAGAAGGACGGTACTCTGCGCCCCTGCGTGGATTATCGAGGGCTGAATGACATAACGGTTAAGAATCGTTATCCGCTTCCCCTTATGTCATCAGCCTTCGAGATTCTGCAGGGAGCCAGGTGCTTTACTAAGTTGGACCTTCGTAACGCTTACCATCTCGTGCGCATCAGAGAGGGGGGACGAGTGGAAAACGGCGTTTAACACTCCGTTAGGGCATTTTGAGTACCGGGTTCTGCCGTTTGGTCTCGCCAATGCGCCAGCTGTTTTTCAGGCATTAGTTAATGATGTTCTGAGAGACATGCTGAACATCTTTGTTTTTGTCTATCTTGACGATATCCTGATTTTTTCACCGTCACTCGAGATTCATGTTCAGCACGTTCGACGTGTTCTACAGCGCCTTTTAGAGAATTGTCTCTACGTAAAGTCTGAGAAGTGCTCTTTTCATGTCTCCTCCGTTACTTTTCTCGGTTCCGTTATTTCCTCTGAAGGCATTCAGATGGATTCCGCTAAGGTCCAAGCTGTCAGTGATTGGCCCGTTCCAAGGTCACGTGTCGAGTTGCAGCGCTTTTTAGGTTTCGCTAATTTCTATCGGCGTTTCATTCGTAATTTCGGTCAAGTTGCTGCCCCTCTCACAGCTCTTACTTCTGTCAAGACGTGTTTTAAGTGGTCCGGTTCCGCCCAGGGAGCTTTTGATCTTCTAAAAGAACGTTTTACGTCCGCTCCTATCCTCGTTACTCCTGACGTCACTAGACAATTCATTGTCGAGGTTGACGCTTCAGAGGTAGGCGTGGGAGCCATTCTATCCCAGCGCTTCCAGTCTGACGATAAGGTTCATCCTTGCGCTTATTTTTCTCATCGCCTGTCGCCATCTGAGCGCAACTATGATGTGGGTAACCGTGAACTGCTCGCCATCCGCTTAGCCCTAGGCGAATGGCGACAGTGGTTGGAGGGGGCGACCGTTCCTTTTGTCGTTTGGACAGACCATAAGAACCTTGAGTACATCCGTTCTGCCAAACGACTTAATGCCCGTCAAGCTCGTTGGGCGTTGTTTTTCGCTCGTTTCGAGTTTGTGATTTCTTACCGTCCGGGTAGCAAGAACACCAAGCCTGATGCCTTATCCCGTCTGTTTAGTTCTTCTGTGGCTTCTACTGATCCCGAGGGATTCTTCCTTATGGGCGTGTTGTCGGGTTGACAGTCTGGGGAATTGAAAGACAGGTTAAGCAAGCACTCACGCACACTGCGTCGCCGCGCGCTTGTCCTAGTAACCTCCTTTTCGTTCCTGTTTCCACTCGTCTGGCTGTTCTTCAGTGGGCTCACTCTGCCAAGTTAGCTGGTCATCCCGGTGTTCGAGGCACTCTTGCGTCTATTCGCCAGCGCTTTTGGTGGCCGACTCAGGAGCGTGACACGCGCCGTTTCGTGGCTGCTTGTTCGGACTGCGCGCAGACTAAGTCGGGTAACTCTCCTCCTGCCGGTCGTCTCAGACCGCTCCCCATTCCTTCTCGACCATGGTCTCACATCGCCCTAGACTTCATTACCGGTCTGCCTTTGTCTGCGGGGAAGACTGTGATTCTTACGGTTGTCGATAGGTTCTCTAAGGCGGCACATTTCATTCCCCTCGCTAAACTTCCTTCCGCTAAGGAGACGGCACAAATCATTATCGAGAATGTGTTCAGAATTCATGGCCTCCCGTTAGACGCCGTTTCAGACAGAGGCCCGCAATTCACGTCACAGTTTTGGAGGGAGTTCTGTCGTTTGATTGGTGCGTCCGTCAGTCTCTCTTCCGGGTTTCATCCCCAGTCTAACGGTCAAGCAGAGAGGGCCAATCAGACGATTGGTCGCATACTACGCAGCCTTTCTTTCAGAAACCCTGCGTCTTGGGCAGAACAGCTCCCCTGGGCAGAATACGCTCACAACTCGCTTCCTTCGTCTTCTACCGGGTTATCTCCGTTTCAGAGTAGTCTGGGTTACCAGCCTCCTCTGTTCTCATCCCAGCTTGCCGAGTCCAGCGTTCCCTCCGCTCAAGCATTTGTCCAACGTTGTGAGCGCACCTGGAGGAGGGTGAGGTCTGCACTTTGCCGCTACAGGGCACAGACTGTGAGAGCCGCCAATAAACGCAGGATTAAGAGTCCAAGGTATTGTTGCGGCCAGAGAGTGTGGCTTTCCACTCGCAACCTTCCTCTTACGACAGCTTCTCGTAAGTTGACTCCGCGGTTCATTGGTCCGTTCCGTGTCTCCCAGGTCGTCAATCCTGTCGCTGTGCGACTGCTTCTTCCGCGACATCTTCGTCGCGTCCATCCTGTCTTCCATGTCTCCTGTGTCAAGCCCTTTCTTCGCACCCCCGTTCGTCTTCCCTCCCCCCTCCCGTCCTTGTCGAGAGCGCACCTATTTACAAGGTACATAAGATCATGGACATGCGTTCTCGGGGACGGGGTCACCAATACTTAGTGGATTGGGAGGGTTACGGTCCTGAGGAGAGGAGTTGGGTTCCGTCTCGGGACGTGCTGGACCGTTCACTCATTGATGATTTCCTCCGTTGCCGCCAGGATTCCTCCTCGAGTGCGCCAGGAGGCGCTCGGTGAGTGGGGGGTACTGTCATGTTTTGTCATTAATTATCATGTCTTGTCCCTGTGCTTCCCCTTCTATTCGTTTCCCTCTGCTGGTCTTATTAGGTTCTTTCCCTCTTTCTATCCCTCTCTCTCCCCCTCCCTCTCTCACTCTCTCGCTCTCTCTTCTCTCTATCGTTCCGTTCCTGCTCCCAGCTGTTCCTATTCCCTAATCATCATTTAGTCTTCCCACACCTGTTCCCGATCCTTTTCCCTGATTAGAGTCCCTATTTCTCTCCCTGTTTTCCGTACCTGCCCTGTCGGATCCTCATCTATAATTCACCGTGCTGTGTCTATGTTTTGCCCTGTCGTGTCGTGTTTCCCTCAGATGCTGCGTGGTGAGCAGGTGTCTGAGTCTGCTAGGTTCAAGTGCCTTCCCGAGGCAACCTGCAGTTCTCGATCAAGTCTCCTGTCTGTTCTCGTCTTTACGAGTAGTATTATGCTTTTTGTTTTGTAAAGTTTCTTACTGGATTAAAAACTCTGTTTTCGCCAAGTCGCTTTTGGGTCCTCATTCACCTGCATAACACTATGTGTTTGGCCGGGTGTGGTTCTCAATCAGAGGCAGCTGTCTATCATTGTCTCTGATTGAGAACCATACTTAGGTACCCTTTTCCCCCACCTGTTTTGTGGGAAGTTAACTTTGACTTTGTTCAGGGAACATAGTGTCACTGTTTGGTTTTATTCTTTGTTTTGTCGGCGTCATTTTTAATAAAGAGAAAATGTACGCTTACCATGCTGCACCTTGGTCCAGTCCTTCAGCCAGCCATGACAATTTGGTAGCAGAATGTTCTATCTAGCTAGCGACTAAGCTAACATATGGAATGGTTTCAAGATGGTCATACCAATGATCATTTAGCTATTTGATTTTGAATTTTAGGACCACTGTACAGTATGTATCCCTCAAAAATATTTGTTTATTATTTGATCAAATATTGTATTTGGCTTTTACTATTAAAGCCCATAAAACCACATTGAATAATAAATTCATAAATCGCAAAAAAAGACAGTAAAAAAATAAATAATAAGGAATAAGGTTTTGAAGTGTTTGTCTATCTAGGAGATATAAGAAAGAGAAAGCTCAGGAAATATAAAACATTTTGGGACATATTGAAACTTTTATTTGTTGGCACAAAACTACCTCAATACAGTACTTCCATTAATGTGTATTGGTTACCTTTCCATGACACTTGTGGGGGTCATAGAGTAAAACAGAGAGCACCATCATGTTCGTGAGTCTCATCTTTCCATAGAGTGGTCAAACCTTTTTGTACACTACACACGTTTCAGACACTACAGTATTTTTCATTATGTTAATTACATTGAGGCACAGGTGCGTCTCTTATGGATTCAACTCACACTTGGAAAAATGATCTGGGCTGTGCCATAAAAGCCAACCCACTGGGCACAAACTGGTTGGATAAACGTTGTTTCCATACCATTCCAGCAAATTGGATTTGTAAATACATTTTCAAAATGTTTGTCTTTTGTTTTTCATGCAACTTTTAACATCAATCCAATGACATAGTTCAAATGTTTGTTGATTTCATGTTAAATTCATGTAAGTTGACAACTCAATCAAATGTAAATCAAAACTAAATGTTGAACTGACGTCTGTGCCCACAGCTTGCCACAATGAACTAAATTAACTATTGATACATTATACTGTGACTGTTTGGAGGAATCATGGCGGTGGTCATAGTGCTAAATGATGTGAAACTGTAGCTGCATGTCCACTATGACTGCCTCCTGAAAAATACCATTCCAGCAATTATGTCAGAGGGATGGAGCAGGAGTAGTAGGAACAATATTGCCCAACAGAGGGCACAATTTAGGAAACAGAATCACACAATTTCAGCATTTTCACATTTGTGAGTGTGGGGTTGTTAATGTTGCTTACGTCATGTTGTCTTTATTTTTTATTCAACGTCTAATCGTTATTATAAATCAGAATATGAGTAATAACTGCTGACACACCGTTCACTGAAAAACCAGAGAGAGAGAGAGACAAGAGAGCAAGACTGACAGACAGTCACACTGGAGTATCGGTTGTTATATCCCTCCTTTTCTTCAGTGTGTGTGGCATGGGTTTGACCATGTAGAATAGCAGCAAACGGCATGGAACTGGAATCCAGTACGCGTCCGAACTCCCAGTATTGCTGCCAACGGCAGGCCAAGCTACAGCTGAGTACATAAAAACCCTCCTGAAGATATCCAAAACAATGACATTCCCCACGGCGAGTGTTTAGTCTCTCCCCAAGCTGGCCCCAACTTATCTGTTTCTTCACATCACTTGACCCTGAAGCTGGAGAGCCCATCTGGGTGTCCGGGGAGTGAGAGAGGGGCCGAGGAATAGCAGAGTTCCTGTAGTTTTACACCATAGGAGGGCAGGATGGACCAGGTTAGATCTGGGCCAGACCAGGGTCAGAAAGGGGGGTCCTTTTACTCTCTCTGCGTACCGTTCTAAAAACATGGTGAGCTGTTTGTTCCACAACACTGTGACTGAGGGTGCAGCCTCATTATAATGTATCTTATTTAATATCTTACCCAGTGTTGAGTGCAGGTCTTGTGAGAAGCCAAACATCATGTTTATACATCATGCACTCTTCCACTTAGAGAGTGGCCTGATGGGGGCCCAATGTTTTGTGACCGTTTGTAATGTAAACAGTATAATATATGGCTGTGTGTGTTTTTGGTTTTAATATCATTGTGGGGACCTGAAGTCCACAAAGGGATAGTAAAACAAGTCAAATGCAGACAAGTGTGGACATTTCTCCGGTCCTCACAAGGAAAATGGCTATTTTTTGCTTAGCTGTTTGGTTTAGGATTAGGGTTAGAATTAGGGTTAACGTCAGGGTTTGGTTCAGGTTTTGGTTTAGGGGTTAGGGAAAATGGGATTTTGAATGGGAATCGATTGTTTGGTCAAAACAAGGATACGTGTGTGTGTGTGTGTGTGTGTGTGTGTGTGTGTGTGTGTGTGTGTGTGTGTGTGTGTGTGTGTGTGTGTGTGTGTGTGTGTGTGTGTGTGTGTGTGTGTGTGTGTGTGTGTGTGTGTGTGTGTGTGTGTGTGTGTGTGTGTGTGTGTGTGTGTGTGTGTGTGTGTGTGTGTGTGTGTGTGTGTGTGTGTGTGTGTGTGTGTGTGTGTGTGTGTGAGTGAGAATGACAGTATTGATGGATTCCCTCTTCACGTTCCATTAGCTCTGTCCATGAAGAACACTGGAGCAATACAATCATTCAGTCCAAGGAATGTTTTCATGATGAAATATAACCCAATCTCTCTCTCCCTCTCCTTTTCCCCTTCTCTCTGTCTCCCTCTCCTTCTCCCCTTCCCCCCCTCTCTCCCTTTCTCTCCTCTTCTCTCTTTCTCTCTCCCTCTGCTTTCCCCTGTCTCTCTCTCTCCCTCTCCTTCCCCTTTATCTCTCTCTCCCTCTCCTTTCCCCTGTCTCTCTCTCTCCCTTTCCTTTCCCCCTTATCTCTCTCTCTCTCTCTCCCTCTGTCTCTTTGTCCACCTCTTCATTTTATGGGTTTAATTTACTGGCAATTTATTTCCATGCGGTAGACAACATAAGTTATTTTGGGGAATTCCTCTCTGGTCATGTCATTCACTTTCACTGGAGCTTGGAAACGCATGACCTGACAGATGAAGTATTGATTACTAGATATTGATAGATGTGGAGAGGATACCAACATGGTTTTGGACACAACAGACACATGTACTGTAGCCACTAAACCCAAAATGTAATACTGTAAATACATGTTTGAGAGTGTCAACTATGGCCTTGACACACACTAGCTAAATACAGTTGTCTGGTCCTTCCCTTCCCACTGGAAACCTTGGACTTCAGTGAGTGGTTCTGTGGGTGAGTGGGGCGTGACAGGGAGGACCCTTTTCACTGCTGCGCCCAGGCCAGCCAACACAACTCAACTCTATCTTTCAGCAATTTGGAGGCATTGTGCAGATGTGAATAGGCGGTTGTTGTTTCTTGTTGGGCCGCCCTGCGTCTACCTTGCTCTTTCACACATCCCGAGGTGTTCCGGGACGCTGTTTATGTGTTGAGTGCAGCACTCCGTGGAGCTTAGGGCCTAATGGAGTGTGAGAGAGGGGCCTGGGCTTCTTCAGCTTGTGTTCAGCTGTACAAACACACCACACTGGGGCCCTCTAGCTCTTTCTTTCTTTCTCTCTCTCTCTCTCTCTCACTCTCTCTCCTCTACCTTTCATTCCCCCCCCATCTCTCCATTCAACTCTTTCCTTCAGCCCTCTCTGTCTAATACAGTTATTATGCCCCCATCAACTTGCTCTCCTCGCCCTCTTTCCATCTCATCATCGGTCTCACCCCTGTTCTCTAACCTTACCTGTCACACCTATAGTCTATCTCTTTCTCAGTCTGTCCTTAATCACTTTCAGTCTATTGTCCCCATCCATTGTCTTCCAGTTTGTTACTTTCTTCTTAGCCGCTCAACTTCTCTACCGTCTCTTACTCCTTCTTTCTCTTTTTCATTAATTAACTCCAGCCCTGCAGCCTGTCTCTCTCTCTCTCGTTCTCTCTTTCCCTATGTCTCTCTCTCTCTCTCTCTCTCTCTCTCTCTCTCTCTCTCTCTCTCTCTCTCTCTCTCTCTCTCTCTCTCCCTCTGTTTCTCTCCCTCCCTCCCTCCCTCCCTCCCTCCATCTCTTTACCTCCCGTAAGAGGTTGCTTGACACTCCCCAGGCTGACTGTACCAAACACACCCTCTCCCTGAGAAGGAGCCTACTACTGTATCCCATCCGCTAGGTTTATGTTCCTCTATCCCCCATGCAGCCAGATGGAAAACTACACATAGGGGTGGCTGGGTAAGACAACAGCAACAACAGTGTCATTTCCCCCTGCCCCTGTCACGCTGCTTGTGAGTAGGAATGTTTACTCTGCTGAGAGAGTTCAGTGGCACAACTGTTTGTTTGAAAGGCATCTTTATTTGTTTGAAGTTCACATGAAAAGTTAGGCCTGAAATGGAGAGAGAGAGAAGACTGTAATGTATATCCGTTCGAAAACATCACGTGGGTCAGGTGTTATGTAGAAAATGTAGGCCTATATTTGAGTTTCAGAGGATCTTGCTTGAGGATGCCCCGCCCCTGTCATCACTCAGTGGCCATTCCCACACTCCCAAACGTCAACCAAACACATGTATTTATTAGTCTCACATTTGGATAATAAGCCATTGTTAAAGGTCAATAGAATGCATTAAAAAATATTATAATAAACTAACATGTCTGTGGAAGCAACATAGACATCAATACATGCAGATGGAAAAGAGAGCATCTAACAGGGTGAACCATCAATGTAAAGCCCATCTCAAGCCTCACTGAGTCCCTTCTTGATGACATCATAGGTGTTAACGAGCATCTATACAGTAAACGAGGAGACCATGAGCGGCTACGCAATGGGAACCAGCGTCTCCTCCGCCACAGTGCGTCAGTGTCAACGAAGCGTGCCGTGATTAATTCCTGCAGCATTATCCACCATCCATCGCTAAACTCGCCGACACACCGCCTTCCCTTTCCAGCACTGCTTGCTTCAGCTTGGCTCTGGCTCCGGTGCTTCTACGTGGAAACCTCCAAGGTTGCGGCTCAACGTCCTCCAAAGTACCAGCACCTGAAAAAACAAGTTTGCCTCGGCTGACTTGTCCAAGCAGAAACACTGTCTGGTTATATATAGATATAATATCCCTCCTGTTCTGTGGAATCCAAACAAATTAAAGATGTCTTTCTTGGAGGAGGGCTAACATGGACAATGATAATAAAATAGAAGTGAGCTGTGTATAGTTCACCACTGTTTGGGAAAGGCATCTCTCACTCACACAAGTGGACACTGGCCTAATAAAAAAGTAGCCCTTTTTCATGTTTTTTTACCAGAGATTAATTTCAATGCTAATTAGCTTTGATGCATTGAGGCCTGAGATGATTGACAGGTGTAATAACTCCGAAAGATGCAAGACAAGCAGAATGTTTTCACTGGAGCACTTAGTGGGTAACCAGGGGAGCTGGCTTTTAGTCGCATGGCAGACAGATTTGGCAACAGTAGTGCTGTTCAACATCCAGTCAAACCTCAATGAATGAACCAACACAAAAAACTCACAGTGGAACAAACAGGCACAGCCCATTACAGAGACAAATGAACCCATGGAGTAAACACATACAGGTCAACGACAACCAGACACTTGCACATTTATGTAAGCACACCAAACGTGAACTGAGACACACACACAAACACACAGAAACGCACCCACAAATGTGCACATACACACATACAAGTACAGCTACAAGTATACACAGACATTCACATAATAACACTGAGAGAGTGGGGCCAGAGTTACTGTGCTTTTAGTAGCCCAGAGAGCCCAGTGTCTTGTGCCTTTCTTTATTCTGTGTTGGATGTCTTTTCCTCCGGATCCTGCCTGTACGGTGTCCATATTAGGATAACTTCACAGTCACATGGGAATTGATTCCAGTCACTCATACTTGTCAGTGTCATAATGAGTTGGTGTCAGGCTGTCCTAATAAGGGCACCGTATGTCAGAGCATGATACTCCCACGGGCGGCAGCGTAGCCTAGTGGTTAGAGCGTTGGACTAGTAACCGGAAGGTTGCGAGTTCAAACCCCCGAGCTGACAAGGTACAGATCTGTCGTTCTGCCCCTGAACAGGCAGTTAACCTACTGTTCCCAGGCCGTCATTGAAAATAAGAATGTGTTCTTAACTGACTTGCCTTGTTAAATAAAGGTAAAATAAAAAAATAAAAATCCTTCCTGCAACGGTCAGCATGCTGCTCTATTCTCGACCAAATCATGATGATCAATATATAGTTTGATCCAGCGTTAGAAGGGTTCTCTATAGCATAATTACAGCTGTACTGCTGTGTATAACCACTGGCCATGGTATCAGATAGACCACTATGAGACAATAGTGACTTGGTATTCTGTGGTGTGTGTCCTCTGATGGAGCTGCTTCCCTCTCATAGTCTTATCTAAACCTAAAATGAGGATTTGATGAAGTAATAATGTCACGTAACCAAAACGTTGTGCTGCATCTTCGAGTTGAAGTGAAACAAAGGCTGAACAAACACTCAGCTTTGAACTGAGCTTTGAATAGATTGCATTGAAAATTAAATAACAATTTTATTGAACAAAAATTATGCAAACTGACATTCTGATCTAATGTTACCTAGGCCTTTCCTGATGATGTCACAGCAACAAACCATTGTTACTTGATATCAGTTCAAAATCCACAAAAAAACATGATCATATCTACGATTGACCTACCTGCTGCACAGACTCCAGTCTTGTATCTGATGCCCCATGCTTATTTTAAACAACATTATATGGAAGCATGGGTAGGTACCTAGATACATAATCTAGCAAACAGCTGCAGTGTGGCTAGCCTGCTGCTAGCGAGGTAGTCCGTACAACTACATAGACCGCGTACTATTTGCGAGGCCAACTTGGTGACTATAGCACATGGAATCGGCCGCTGACAGATTCACTACTTCATAATGATGATGTGTCTCAAAGAAAAACACTTTTTGAAGTTTCATGACCATTAATCCTCTATATCCATGTGAGTCATTTCAAAGCGAAACCATCCAAAAATATATTTCACTCCCAATATGGCACAAAGTGGTGTAATTTATGAAAAAAAATGTGGCCCTCATTAAATATTTTCCATTTTGCGCGTGATTTGATTTTTCAGACTTCATATCTTAGAAATGTCTTAGAAATGCAGCAGAGGCTGAAATTAATGTTTTGTGAAATGGAATTTTATTTAGCACATCACATCTTTATGATAAATTAAACCAGGGTGTCCCTTTAAGATGCTGAACAACAGTCATAGTCCCAAAAGTCTATTAAGATTCTCGAAAATGATCAGGAATATTATTGGTTAGTACCGGAAAGAGAGACCCATTCCAAAGAACAACCTGCTTGTCATGAGTGATGTTTCCAGGGGAGTCACGTTGAGATTGTTATCTAGTTTTCAAATAAGCAGTGGAAATTAAAGCTATGGAGGGTTTTTGCTTCAACCTGTACAAACAGCAAGATTACCTATACACATGTGTAGTTAAAAAGACAGTTAAACCTAGTTGAGCCATAATGTATTGTTATGTTTCCAACCTTTACCATGGAGGACCACTTAGAAAATTAGTGCTTTCAGTAATGCTTTCATGTACTATCCCCTGGGATCAAATACACATCTTATTCAAATAAATAAAATCCAATCCAATCTGCTTCTTAGGTAATCAGAATGTGAGTGCTTTACAAAAACTAGGGTGCAGTTTATGCATATAACAAATATTTAATTCTAATAAATTGCAGCGACTGCACAGCAACATGTAATTTCAATAGTTCCTAGGAACGCGAAGCGAGGCGGCCATCTCAGTCGGCGCTGGAAGTGGAGTAATACTAATACATGTTATTAATGCAATTCAACACAAAAAAATGTATTTATGAATCTGCACAATTAATGGATGATTTCACTTGATTTTATCAGGTTCACAGGTTCTCAAATCTCAAAAAGATGGAGCAGTCTTCCTGCTTCCGTTTGTATGGGACACCAGAAGCCCATGTGTGTGTGGAAATGGCCAGCATATGTACTGTGAGGGTTTGAGGGCTGAGCCCTAGCTTTGTGGGTCACTGGAGGCCATTTCTCTGGTCACCTGGTTGTGCAGCCACTTAAAACCATTTGGAGAAGTAATATTCTGCTCCACTTAAGAGTGGAGTTGTCTCCCTTTTGGGACAGCTGGCTGGAAAATGTGCCCGCTCTTTTGTTGAACACAGTCGGAATATTCGCAATGTTTGAATCAATGTTATCTTTGCGAGTTCGGGAGTTTTGTCGTCGCTGGGGCGAAACTGGGCTCGTGGAGACTGCTGCCTGTGGAAGAACAGGTACAGAATGTTGAGGATCATAGGCAGGGAGGTCAGAGGAGAGTACGGCAAAATAGCCGGGCCCTTATTTCCAAACGTAAAAAAATGTTTGAATGTCAGGATCTCAGTAATAATATACATTATTTACTACCCAGTCCGAAACTCTAATGCCAAAACTCAGCATGAGACTTCTTTAACTGCATATACATGTGTTCCCTCAACACTGTTTGTCCAGGTTGAAGCAAAAACCCTCCGTAACTTTCCCAGACCACACACAAAACCTACCCATGTAAGACAACGATATGAATGGTTCATGTGGCAGTGGAGAAATTGCAATATGTGATGTTAAAATGTTTATTCTATTCTACCGAGCCATTTACTTTATGTTCATATTATTATATTTGATTATTTCTTATTGTTGTTCCGTAGTCGAAAAGAAACCTGCAAGGAAGCATTTCACATGCGTGTCCCCTAATACAATCTAGGAAGCTTTTCACATGCGTGTCCCCTAATACAATCTAGGAAGCATTTCACATGCGTGTCCCCTAATACAATCTAGGAAGCATTTCACATGCGTGTCCCCTAATACAATCTAGGAAGCATTTCACATGCGTGTCCCCTAATACAATCTTGACATTTTAAATGTGTCATGATCATTGAAGAAACCTGCAAGGAAGCATTTCACATGCGTGTCCCCTAATACAATCTTGACATTTTAAATGTGTCATGATCATTGAAGAAACCTGCATTTTTATAACAGTATAAAACCTACTACACCATCTTAATGTGTTGCTACCTTGCTTCAAATAAAGGCTTTACACATATCCTCACTATCATCTGTTCAGTTGACGAATGATGTGTGGGTGTGTGTGTGTGCTGCATGTGTGTAGGTGTGTCTTTTAAGTTAGGGTACATAAGGGGTATACATGAGCAAGACAGAGAGAGGATGTAACTGGACACTGGATGTTAAAGAATGTGTAAACGCGTAACACATGGCCTGTTAATGCCAGCTTGCTGTTCAGGATACAGGGCTCACCAGTAATACAGGGAAAACAACCACAGCACCCATCATAACGTGCCAAGCCATAACAATGACTCTTTCTTTGGCCATTGTCTTAAAATGGATTTAACAATGCTGTTACAGTGATTCTCTTGAGTTGAATTAAAGAAGCAGTTCTGATCCTGAGCTGCTGAGCAGCACAGATCATCTCTAGGGTTCCAGAAACTGCATGTGAAGAGATTATTTCCAAAAACACAGATCCACAATATTTTTCACTTTTGTATTTTTTCATCAGAAATGATTGCTTATGGGTACCTTCATGTGTGTGTAAAATATTACTGTTCTCAGATGTTTTATTCAAAGATTTTAGTATGAAAATGTTTCGTTTTTTGAAAAACGCTATATATCCATTGTTTCGCTGGAATGGAATGTTCGTATTCTGTATATTTGACTGTGATATGTAGTTTTCTTACCTATTTCATTATTTTTTAGAACATTTTTTATATATTGATGCCACAAATTTATAATTTGTACAGTTCTTTATAAAGAAAATGGTTAGTTGCTACATTTGACCGTGTAAAACCCTAGAAGTGCTACTTATTTATCTGAGAGGGAGGCGGATATATTGCACTTAGCAACAAAAAAAATTAATAAAACAAGTGATAGATTTTAAACCAATACATGTCAGTCATTGAACAACCCCGATGCTTTGATTGGATAGTGAAAAAACACACCAATCTCTTTCATAATTTCTTTAAACAATGAAAGCTAATTTTCCAACATTTCTGATATATATAGTGTTTTGGAAAAGATCTCTTCATATTGTAGTACCTTTGAATAGCAAATGATGAGCAATTGCCCTGATGCATAAATAAATGAAACATGACAAAATCACATATAATTATTCTGTGAAGGAAACATGCAGTGCATTAAAGTATATCAGTGGTTGTTTTTTATTCTATTTCAACTTGGTAGGTTTGCAGTGTACGGAATGTTCATGTTAATTAAGTAAGGTGTTATTTGCTTCATGCAATGAAGCATTACAGAGAATCTGGATGGAACATTACTCAGACATCTTGTTTAGCAATACCCCCAGCAGAGGGCACTAGGTCTCTGTTGATACAGAGAGTTGAGAAAAGTATATATATCTCCTACTCCGCTCTCTCTCTCTCTCTCTCTCTCTCTCTCTCTCTCTCTCTCTCTCTCTCTCTCTCTCTCTCTCTCTCTCTCTCTCTCTCTCTCTCTCTCTCTCTCTCTCTCTCTCTCTCTCTCTCTCTTGTACACGCACACACACACACACACACACACACACACACACACACACACACACACACACACACACACACACACACACACACACACACACACACACACACACACACACACACACACACACACACACACACACACACACACACACACACACACACACACACACACACACACACACACACACACACACACAGAATCAGTATGACAAGTTTACACAGACCATCTGTACACCTCCCTTGAATCATAAAAGCACGGCCCACAAATCTCTACAATCCTACTTCCTTTGTTGACCTCAATAAAGGATTTACCCAGCTCATGGTGGAACCAGCATTACATTATTGATGATCAATATGATCATAAGCGGGTAGTCTGTTTATTTTTCGTACAGTCTCATAAATATAGTTTTGTTTACAGTTGAAACAATGGATTATGTTCTACCATCAGATAATGTACTGTTTACAAATATTAAAGCTAGTGTGGATAAACAGTATGTCAGTGAAAAAGGGATATGCTTTCCAAAAAGAACAATGTCAGAAGAAAGCATTTTAATTCAAACAAAAACAATACATACTGTCCTATATAAAGACATTGCTACACTTTGCAATCAACCTTCCCACTTTCTAAGATGAATGCTCAAGATGAGATACAATTGATGGACAACCACAGTGAACCAACATTTATTTCAACAGCAAGCTGACACAGGGCTGACCATTTCTGGGAAACCAAACAGAAAAGGATATTCTCATTGTGAAATCAGAACTCCACCCACCATGATGATACACAGTGGGACTGACTGTGCTTGGCCGGGGCGGCCCATGACTGCCCGTGGCTCTGTATTCTGAAGCCCCTGGGCTCAGTCAGTGTGCCGATGAACAGGCACTTGTCATCTGGAGTGTGAAGCGGCCAGGGTTATCCTCAGAGACACAGCGGGGTGAAGTGGGTGACCATGTTTGAGGTCCGCCCAGCTGTTATTGCCCCTAATACTCAACAGATGTCTCCAGGCTGGCGCACTAAGTCCTCGCACATGCCGGCCCGGGGAAATCAAATCAATGAGCAGTCGGCCGGCTGCACAGCACACACACACATATGTATATATATATACACACACACACACACACACACACACACACACACACACACACACACACACACACACACACACACACACACACACACACACACACACACACACACACACACACACACACACACACACACACACACACACACACACACACACACTTCCCTGAAGGGATAATCACCGTATTCATTAAACATTTAGCCAAAATGATGGGGGGCAATTAGGATCATTCTTAATGTTCAGTGGATGTCTCAGGGGATGTCACGCCCTGCCTTGATTTATGTCAACAACTGTGTTCTCATTCATAGCATGACTAACTCAAAGCTCTTTGATTGATACCAGTGTCCAAAGCCAGGTGTCAAGACAGGAATTATCATACTGTAGGAAGACCACTCAATTACTGTCACCTGGTTCTCATCATTAATTATTGTTACAATTTGTTTTGATTCTTATGACAGTCTGTAACGATCTTAGTCTTCATTGGATGAGGAGTAAGAAGGATGGGAACAAAACGCAGCATGGTAAGTGTCCATGATTATTTATTAGAACAGAACACGTAAATACAAAATAACCAAGTGAATGTGAGAAATGAAAATCAAAACAGTCCTGAAAGGTGAAAACACAAAACAGGAAATAACTACCCACAAACACCAGGTGGGAAAAGGCTACCTAAGTATGGTTCTCAATCAGACACAACAATAGACAGCTGCCTCTGATTGGGAACCATACCAGGCCAAACACATAGAAAATAAAACATAGAAAAACAACATAGGATGCCCACCCCAACTCACGCCCCGACCAAACCAAAATAAAGACATAAAAAAGGAACTAAGGTCAGGGCGTGACACAGTCAAAATGATTGCGCTAACAAAATTAGGCACCATACATATTTTTCATTTTACATTTTTTATGTATTAGAACTGGCCTTGTTTTGTTAGATAAATATTAATATGATATGAATATAATATCTTGTTAAAGACTAAATAAAAACATAATATAAAAACAGTTATTGTGTTGAATTAATGTGGTACTATTTGGTGTCATAGTAATAGTTGTCATGATATTGTTATGCAATTAAACGATTATGTATTGTAGGTTTTTGGAGTCAGGCACAAGAGGCTGTGCTGTTTTGTCAATATGATCACAGTTAAATGGTGTTATTATAATCACAGTTAAATGGTGTTATTATAATCACAGTTAAATGGTGTTATTATAATCACAGTTAAATGGTGTTATTATAATCACAGTTAAATGGTGTTATTAGGCTAACAAATCATCTTAAACTGAAAAAACATTCAGTGGTGGGGAATAACTGTTTCTGTACAAATTGTACACTGTTGATTTCCCACAACCCCTTCATTTTATCAGTCAACTAAAAACCTCCATCTTCATGTGTTTGCGATGGCAGAGCCGCTTAGGAAAATATTTGTTACACTTTACCTGTTTATCATACTAAAAATATTGCCCCCTGTTTTAATTATGTCAAACCTTCTCAGAGTGAAACTCGACGCGTTCAAACATGCAAACGCAAATCGAGGTTTAATAAAAAGCGCCACTGTGTTCAAACACAGAATCCATGCGAAGGCTCTCATTTGAGGGCGAAAAAAAGAAAGTGGAGAGTTGCTTTGCTCCAAGTGGTCACAAGGGGGTTGAGCATTTCGGCCCTTGCTCAGGCTGCTCGCTTACTTTGGAGAGCGCTTTGGAGAAGGCAACATTAGATATAATGAAACATTCAGTGAACCCCCCGCCACCTCCCTCTTTCCAACCTCTTCTCTCTCATTCTCTTCCACTGTAGAGAATACTATGCCATCCAGGAGAAACTTTTCAGAGCATTTTGCAATATTTGATTGCCCATCCATGGTATTTAGTTAAGTACCTAAACTGCAAATGCTTAATTGTAAAATAAAAATATATCTAATTAGACTCCATTAGACTTGTTTGGGTTTCTTGCATAGTAATTATTTCAATCCACATAAACTGCGTGGGGATCTTCTTAAATGCACACATTAAAGAGACATCTTACAGTTTGTAGCAATTTTGTGATTTTGTCAAACAAAAGAACAGCACGGGGTAAGCGTCATCTCCCAGGGGTAGTAAAAAAACCTTTCTGGGTATAAGTGCCCGATGGCCCTGAAAAAGGGAGAATGACAAAGGGTTGCCATAGAGAAGAAAATAAACTATAACGATGTCATACACACAAGGTAAGACATCTGCTTTGAACATAGAATCCTATTCAAAGTGGAAATAATTCATTGATTGATCATTCCGTTCCAACACTCAGAGTCTCCAGGCCTGGTCGACCCTCAGTGTTAGCTACACCTTTGAAGTGATTAAGTGTTACAGTAAACCATATTGTTTCGACTTGTGTTGAAACACAGGTAGATTTTTTTAGATAGAGTTGGTCTCTTACATAGTTTATGGCTAGTTTTTACTGCCATTGCGGTAACTTTGTCACATTTGTCTGACCTTCATGTTAGTGATGGCGTTAGCCATGAAGGCAGTCCTTAGTATGAACAGCCTCACTAGCCTGACACCAGTGAATTCTTACCCAAATATCCAGTAAAAAGATATTCCCACAAATCATAAGTAACTTATAACAAGCTTTTGTTTTGCATTTGAAAGATTATTTTCATGATTTGGGGATTTTTTATGAGGGTGATGGCAGGTTGAAACTAGACCTCATAAATCAGCAGCAACGGAAGGCCAAGCTAAATAGAACAGCAGAAATATATCTCTAGACCTGTGGTCTCCAAGGCATTCCTAGTCGATCACCAAACATTTCTGTAAAGAACCCAAAGATAAAGCTTTGTGTTCCGATTGTTTTTATTCACATTTCTTCTGAGTTAATTTATTCTTGCTCACAGATAAAACTGAAGAAATGCAGAATTTACATGACTAATAATTGCAAAACATGCAACAATGCATAACACAATACGTGACATTAATAGAATACAGAACACTTGAAACATTACAGGACATTTTCATGGAGGAAATTTAAATTAAAAAATGTGATAATTTTTGGGAAAACTGTATAAGAGCAAGAGTTATTGTACAGTCTGACAGCTGTGGGTAGAGTGGCGTTTTGCAGGCGGTTCACACGGGCAGTTACAGTAATCATCTTTGGTCCCTTCGGAGGTGTTTAAAATGCCTGATGAGCATAGCAGCGTAGGTCAGCGCCAGGCCCCCCTCGTCACAGATACTGGTCATGAAGGAGCCCGACAGGTTTTATACATTTTTGCTCATTTATTAAAACTAAAAAACTGAAATATCTCATGTACATATGAATTCAAACCCTTTCCTGTGACACTCGAAATTGAGCTCAGGTGCATCCTGTTTCCATTGATCATCCTTGAGAGTTTATAAATCTTGATTGGAGTCCACCTGTAGTAAATTCAATTGATTGGACATGATTTGGAAAGGCACACACCTGTTTATATAAGGTCCCACAGTTGACATTGAATGTCAGAGCAAAAACCAAGCCATGAGGTCGAAGGAATTCTCCGTTTAGCTCCGAGACAGGATTGTGTCGAGGAACAGATCTGGGGAAGGGTACCAAAATCATTCTGCGGCATTGAAGGTCCCAGTGAACACAGTGGCTTCCATAATTCTTAAATGGAAGACGTTTGGAACCACCAAGACTCTTCCTAGAGCTATCTGCCTGGGAAAACGCAGAAATCGGAGGAGAAGGGCCTTGGTCAGGGAGGTGACCAAGAACCCAATGGTCACTTTGACAGAGCTCCATATCTCCTCTTTGGTGAAAGGAGAACCTTCCAGAAGGACAACCATCTCTGCAGCACTCCACCAATCAGGCCTTTATGGTAAAGTGGTCAGACGGAAGCCACTCCTCAGTAAAAAAGGCACATGACAGCCCGCTTGGAGTTTGCCAAAAGGCACCTAAATGACTCTCAGACCATGAGAAACACAATTCTCTGGTTTGAGGGAATCAAGATTGAACTCTTTGGCCTGAATGCCAAGAGTCACGTCTGGAGAAAGCCTGGCACCATCCCTACGGTGAAGCGTGGTGGCAGCATCATGCTGTGGGGATGTTTTTCAGCAGCAGGGACTGGGAGACTTGTCAGGATGTACGAAGCAAAGTACAAAGTGATCCTTGATGAAAACCTGCTCCAGAGTGCTCAGGACCTCAGACTGGGGTTAAGGTTCACCTTCCAACAGGACAACGACCCTAAGTACACAGCCAAGACAACGCAGGAGTGGCTTCGGGACAAGTCTCTGAATGTCCTTGAGTGGCCCAGCCAGAGGCCGGACTTGAACCTGATTGAACATCTCTGGAGAGACCTGAAAATAGCTGTGCAGCGACGCTCCCCATCCAACCTGACAGCACTTGAGAGGATCTGCAGAGACGAATGGGAGAAACTCACCAAATACAGGTGTTGCAAGCCTGTAGCGTCATATCCAAGAAGATTTGAGGCTGTAATCGCTGCCAAAGGGGCTTCAGCAAAGCACTGAGTAAACGGTCTGAAAACTTGCAAATGTGATATTTTATTTATTTTTTATGTGCAAACATTTTAAACAATTTTTTGTCGCTTTGTCATAATGAGGTATTGTTAGTAGATTGATCAGGGGGAAACTATTTTATCCATTTTAGAATAATGCTGTAATGTAACAAAATGTGGAAAAAGTAAAGGGGTCTGAATACTTTCCAAATGCATTGTACACACAGCACTGATTACATTATCATTGGGGGTTTGGTGAATTCCAGGACAGATATTATTTTAAACACTGACCAAATCAAATGTGACCAAACTGATTCAAGTGTCCTCCATTACTCTGAAGCGGGACTGGTGTCTGGCCAGTGCCTCAGCCTTCTGTAACATCTCTTGATATGGTTGGGGGGTTCCCATGACGCCAGCCTGTGCAGCCACCAGTGAGCTTTATGCATCTCCACTATAGTATGGGCTTTTTGTATAAAGCCGGTAATACACTTGTGTCCCCCGGCGACTGGTTTGTATATAAATCATTCTCCAATCAGGTTCAAAGCCTTCCAGCTTGCGTTGTTATTATTAGTGGCTTGTGTCTCTTTTAATATTGAGGAATGTTTCACCTTCTCTTGTCATAGAGTAACAACATGAATTGGTGCATGAGGCAGAAATAATGCCGTGTGACTTGAGTTTTGCCATCAGCTGGAAGACTGTCACCTTTTCTCAGTGGAGGGAGGCAGAGCGGAGGGACAGTGTCTGTGAGCCAGCATCAGTCCAGTAATAAAAGCTCATTATTCTGCTCACACAGCTGTGCCTCACAAACTGTGCCAATTTTAGTATGTAAATCTTGGTGGGGAGAAAAATTATGTTTTAGATGCATGCCAGCAAAGCCACTACAGAGCACATCACTATACAATACATGAATTGCACTATAACGGTGACAAACGGTGCCCACAAACTGTTAGGGTCTACATAAAGCTGTCCTAACAGCAGAGTCCCAACAGCTTACCACTGCTACACCTGGCTATCAGCGGAACCTTCTCTGGTAGCAAAACATTTCATTCAGCCTAATTTACTGCCTTTAAAAAAACATAGCTGATATGGCTGACTTCCTTAAACAAATTTGGTTTCTACTGACAATTGAGATGTACAAAAAATGGCATACCGGGATAACGACCGGATAAGAGGCAATTCGTAATTTCGTATATAAAACATTAATGAGCGAACTAGGATGGATGTAGTCAATATAATTATTTGTTCAGCACTCTTGAAATGTACAGCGACAGACTTCAGAACATGGGCCCTTCTTACAGTATACTCCCTGTACACCAAGTCAGAACAGTAGGAGAAATAAATGGGGCATATAAACAGACCATGAAAGCTCAATATTCGATGATGACATTTCTCTAAAACGGGCTATAGGCTACATGTGCACCACCAAGTCAGAACAGTAAGTTATGAGGGGAAAAGGGACTAAATTATTAGGGTGAGGCACATGGGCTACTAACAGCTTACTATACATATTTCTCTGGCATATTACATAATTTATACAGCAGCATACAATACATTTTTGGACTCTCCTTGTGCTGTGCTCACTTGAACAGGAAGGTGGTGTGGTGGGCCTTTTTGTCATCAAATTTGTCATCAAAGTCTGGTATTCTCTGGATTTATGGTGCTTTCAAGCCTGGGAACTCAGGAAAAAAAGCAAGGTTGAGTAATAGCGTCAGTAATCTTCGGGTCGGAGCTCTAGAAAGAGGCCCGAGTTACGGACTTGGAATTCTGAGTTGGATGACCATTCAAAACGTATTTCCAAGTTGTCTTGAACTCATTGAAGTCTGAGATTTCCCAGTTCTGAGTTTCCAGTTGTTTTGAATGCAGGTGAAACCATGCTGGATTGACAGCATGGCCAATGTTGAATGTTTATCCTTTTAAGCTTGGAAACAAGACCCTTGAACCCAGATTTGGACCACACACACTCACTAAACATCAGGTTAGTGATTGCTTTGCAATGCTTGCAGTTAGCCACTGATTCCTTCAAAACTACTCATTGTTGAATTTGCGATTTCCAACATGTTGTGTAATGTTTATGTCCAGTGGCAGATGAGCACTTGATACTTTTTATCTGTAATTTCTCTTCATGTGACAAGGATGGAAGATGATTTGCCAGTAGATTGTTGACTTGATTCATGATGATGACTGCTAGCTTGCTAGCTAAGATTTTGAAAGTATGAGCTTGACATGATCAATCCAATCAAAGCTACGGTAGATATAACGTGATTTGACATCATTTTATCTGTGGCCGTTGACCTTGAGACTTCTTGGATGGCACCTCTAATGTAGGTATGGCAGCACCGAAGGGACTTGAATTTTTTGAGCTCTCCCCGTAGATTTTGCTGTGACGTAGTGTCCCCATGAGTGACAGAGCACTGAGCCAATCACGGCACAAGAGAACATAACCAACCCATACGCTCCGTATTTTCATGTGGCTGTCTCACCACAACAGAAAGCACTGCGCTAGGCTGAAACACCTGTATTTTGGAGCAAAATACAAAAATACAAAATACAATTTTTATATGTGGTTTTTAATGATTTATTTTTTTTACATTGTTTGCAAACTGATATGTGACACGTATTAATTCCAAAATAAATAAAAAATGAAATTATGCATATATACTGTATACAGTACCAGTGAAAAGTTTGGACACACCTACTCATTCAAGGTTTGTTCTTTATCTTTTACTATGTTATACATTGTATAATATAAGTGAAGATATAAAAACTATGAAAAAACACGAATGGAATCATGTAGTAACCAAAAAAGTGTTAAACAAATCAAAACATATTTTACATTTTTGAGATGGCTGGGCCACTCAAGGACATTCAGAGACTCCTGTGTTGTCTTGGCTGTGTGCTTAGGGTCATTGTCCTGTTGGAAGGTGAACCTTCACCCCAGTCTGAGGTCCTGAGAGTCTTGAAGTAGGTTATCAACAAGGCTCTCTCTGTACTTTAATCTTTCTCTCGATCCTGGAAGTTTCCCAGTCCCTGCAGCTGAAAAACATCCCCACAACATAATGCTGCCACCACCATGCTTCACCATAGGGATGGTGCCAGGTTTCTTGCAGATGTGACACTTGGCATTGAGTTCAATCTTGGTTTCATCAGACCAGAGAATCTTGTTTGTCATGGTCTGAAAGTCCTTTAGATGCCTTTTGGCAAACTCAAAGCAGGCTGGTATGTGTCTTTTCCTGAGGAGTGGCTTCAGTCTGGCCACTCTACAATAAAGGCCTGATTGGTGGAGTGCTGCAGAGATGGTTGTCCTGGAAGGTTCTCCCATCTCCACAGAGGAACTCTGGAGTTCTGTCTGAGTGACCATTGGGTTCTTGGTCACCTCCCTGACCTTCTCCCCCAATGGCTCAGTTTGGCTGAACGGCCAACTGTAGAAAGTGTCTTTGTGGTTCAACATTTCTTCCATTTAAGAATTATGGAGGCCAATGGGGACCTTCAATGCTGTAGAAATGTATCCTTCCCCAGATCTGTGCCTCGACACAATCCTGTCTCGGAGCACTAAGGACAATTCCTTCGACCTCATAGTTTGGTTTTTGTCCTGACATCCACTGTCAACTGTGGGACCTTATATAGACACGTCTGTGGCCATAGTGGAGTTTAGACTGTGACTGTTTGAGGTTGTGGACAGGTGTCTTTTATACTGATAGCAAATTCAAACAGGTGCCATTAATACAGGTAACGAGTGGAGGACAGAGGAGCCTCTTAAAGAAGAAGTTACAGGTCTGTGAGAGCCAGAAATCTTGCTTGTTTGTAGGTGACCAAATACTTATTTTCCACCATAATTTGCAAATAAATTGTGATTTATTTGCAAACAGGTGCAGTTAATACAGGTAATGAGTGGAGAACAGGAGGGATTCTTAAAGAAAAACTAACAGGTCTGTGAGAGCCGTAATTCTTACTGGTTGGGAGGTGATCAAATATTTATGTCATGTAATAAAATGCAAATGAATTACTTAAAAATCATACAATGTGATTTTCTGGATTTCCATATCTCACAGTTGAAGTGTACCTATGATAAAAATTACAGACCTCTACATGCTTTATTATTATTCGACCATGCTGGTCATTTATGTTCTGTTATAATCTCCACCCGGCACAGCCAGAAGAGGACTGGCCACCCCACATAGCCTGGTTCCTCTCTAGGTTTCTTCCTAGGTTTTGGCCTTTCTAGGGAGTTTTTCCTAGCCACCGTGCTTCTACACCTGCATTGCTTGCTGTTTGGGGTTTTAGGCTGGGTTTCTGTACAGCACTTTGAGATATCAGCTGATGTACAAAGGGCTATATAAATAAATTTGATTTGATTTGATTCGCTTTGCTTTGTAAGTAGGAAAACCTGCAAAATTGTCAGTGTATCAAATACTTGTTCTCCCCACTGTATGAAAGAGAGAGAGAGATTTTTTTTAGCTAAACAGGTGCTTCACCTGCCCTGAATGACCGGTCGCCACACTTCACAAGTAACACAACAAATGATTTATTATCATTGTGTTCATATACCTACATTTAAAAAAATATCATTTCAAAATCATCTGAGAAGAACATCATTGACAGGGAAATTCAAGCACAGCCAATATGCAGTCAAATTATATTGGGTCTATTGCCTACTGCGCAAACCTCATTGCTACCGAACTGTTAAGTTGATTAATGTTGCATAGGCTTACGTTTTTTAAATCATGTTTTTTACAAATCTGAGCAGTAGATCTTGGCTTGCATTTTGACTCAGACAGTGATCTTGACTCAGAAAAGGTTGTTGACCACTGCCCTAGACATACTGACTGCATTCAATCTAAATACTGTTGGTCTAAGTACAAGTGATTTTGTGTTTCACTCATGTTACATCCTATCTTCAGAATATCAGTGGTGTAAAGTACATAAGTAAAAATCACTACTGCCTCTGATCTGGCAGACTCACTAAACACAAATGCTTTGTTTGTAAATGATGTCTGAGTATTGAACTGTGTGTGCCCATGGCTATCTGTAAAGTTTTTAAAAAATAGAAATTTGTGTCGTACGGTTTTTCCTAATATAAGACATTTTAAATTATTTATACTTCTACTTTTAATACTTAAGTACATTTAAAACCAAATACTTTAAAACTTTTACTCAAGTAGTCATTTACTGGGTTACTTTCACTTTTACTTGAGTTATTTTCTTTTAAGGTATCTTTACTTTTACTCAAATATGAAAATTAGGTACTTTTTCCACCACAGCAGAATATATGGTTGCCTTCCCTTTCATATAAAGGGACAATCTACTGACTTTATGATTCTGGTTTCCAGTGGAGATTGGGATAAATGAGCTCTTGATGAAAGAAAACAAACTTGCTTCTTGGCCCAGTAATGTGTTGAGCACTTTGTGACAACTTCTGATGTAAAAAAAATGCTTTATTACATTTTCAATCAACATTACATTTCCTCTTACACATTTACAGGTAATGGAAATGCGTTACTTGCATATCCCAACTCCCCCTTGGGGGAGAGTGGGGCTACAGACATGATCACCATTGTCCAGCGCCCCTGGAGCAATTAGGGTTAAGTGCCTTGCTCAAAGCACAGTGGCAGATGTTTTATCTGGTTGGTTCCGGGATTCGAACCAGCAACAATTTGTTGATTGGACCAACGCTCTAACCTTGAGGCTACCTGCCGCCATACATGTCAACATTGTTGTAATTAACTGTCATAACACAGTGACTACACGTTTACCTTAGCTAAATTAAATATATGAGGTTTCCTTGATTTCATCTCTGAAATTATTTAAAACCACAACGTGGAGTTTGTGATTCAACCCAACAGCCAGTGAAACTGAGGGACTGGGGCTGAAGAAATGTAACGCCAAATTATAGACACAGGAATACAAAGACTGAAAATGAATGAGATTAACATGATAATTGTAAACATATTGTAAACATATTTTGAAGCTCTGTGCTACGATAGGGTAAAACAGTATTAATAAGCTCGTAATGCTTTTATTTATTTATTTTTTACAGTATACGTTATATTCTTTAAGAATCAATTATTATTTGAAACGATCATTGAACAGCAGGAAATACTCCAGATTGTGACTTTAATTTGGTACAATGACAATAGCAGATGAATAACCTATTACCTATAGCTAGGCCCTATACCAAAACCATTTAAAATCTGAGAGGATAGAGAAAATCAAGATTATAGCATCTTGCATGTTTTCTTTGAATGACAAAAAATAACACATTTAACAACTTCCCCCACAAACTATTTCCCGCCACAAATAAACTTGATAAACTGGTTCAACCGGGGGGTGTTGATTTTGCGATGGCAATATCCGAACAACGTTTGACTATGATCTCACATTTATTCCACAGCCTGCTTGTTTCAATTTGAATAATCCCTCTGACTGACCGGGTGGCGGAGAACACAGTTTCTCTTTGCAACGGCACCATGACGTCTCCCCCTAAGAACGTGTCCCCCTGGTTTAGGGTGCCAGACACTGGCCAGGGTAAGTGAGTGCGAACCTAAATAAACTCCATTATGCTCTACATTTCTTCGGGTCCTGTCACACACTCGAGGTAAACACACAGCTTCCTGCGAACACTTCTGGTGCACTTGCAATTATATCAGGCCACAACAGCACTACATCACCCGGCCTCTGTCGTAAATGGCGATGAAAACAAAGACGTCCAAAAACACGCTGTCGGGGTAATCTACAGTGAAAAGGTCAATTAATAAAGTGTGTCCGTAATATTTGTTTAAATACAGGCGAAGCTTTGCTCGGAATAGAGGTAACCTGTGCCTGTAATGAGGTGGACTAATGTAACGAATGAAATGCGACAAACTGTTTCCACACAAACAGTGCGGCTGTTCACCCCGACAGCCCACCACTGACAGCAATACACACACAACACTATTGACATGACCATGAGGTCATTCGCGACACAAAAATGGTTATTTCAGGGATTTCGAAGGATTCCATCCTCACATTGCTCACAAGATTCACTGTGTCCCCTGTAATATGTATAATACAGTAATCAATGTAAAATAACATACATTCAATCATTCATAACTCTCACACTTGTTCTACCACTAACTGGAAGGAAGAACGGTGTGTCTTGGAATACATACTGGGTGTTACCTCTTGTTATATGACTGTATTATCTTCAAGTGTGTGTACCTTAACTAATTAATAGCCAACAGTACTGTGACAATTTACTGTGCACCCTGTCTGTCCCTTTAAAAGAACATGTGAGTGTATACTGGACTGGACTTCAGCATTTGAGCCAGTGGGAAGAATTCCTGTGGTAGCTGGTTATTCTATGAAGACTAGCACCCCTGACAGGACCACCTAGGCCTTGTGTTTATTGTTGGAGAAAGTGTTTTGGAGGACACAGAAGCATCAGAGAGTCAGAGCGAGAGAGACAGAGGGAGAGAGAGAGAGAGGGATGGATGGATGTTTTTTGGATGATGGGGGTTTGGGGGCCAGTGGTGTTGGAAGGCAGAGAGGGCACTTGGAAGCCAAGGCCCCAGGACGATTTGGGATGGCTCCCAGCCGACCCCCTCCGAGGTGTCAATGTTATGACGTGTACTTCTCCACTGTTTTCTCTCACAACAAGAGCACTGCATCTTCCAGGGTGGCCGGCCTCATAAAAGAAGCTTGATTTACATGCCGGGGATCAGACCGTCTACCTTCCCCTCTTCCTGTTTCACTTACGCCCCACTTCCTGTGGGCCTGGCCCAGCCGGTCAGCCGGAGTGATAAATAATCCCCTGGAGAATTGGAAAGTTGAACTCTCTACCGATTTTCATGAGGAATTCTTGTGATGTCTTATCCTTAAATGGATAGTTCAGTTAAATTACCCATTTCATGTATGAAATGTATATTTTAGCTAAACTGTCCCTTTAATGTTTTAGTGTTGATATGCACGCTGACAAGAGATGTTCACACAATCATACTATTACTGTTGTATTCAATTTGTAACATCGTCTTTGTGGTTGTTCTTGGGCCAGTGTGGGAGGTAATTCTTATTTTGCATGCATTGTTACATTTAGCATGACTGTTCCTCACATCTTCACCAGAAATAGTTCCTTGTTAATTGAATGTAATCATGATTCGCCGTAATGAAAGGACTGTCTTCGTGCTTTGTCTGAGATCACTGCGGGACTCCCAAAACCAATACAGCGTGTTGGAGATTTTGGAAGTCCTTTCTCCTTTCTCATGTAGTGGAATCTTGGAAATGGAAAACATGAATTGGGCTAATATATGTCACATTCTTCAGAGATGTGGGTAAGACAAAGAAGTATTTGGTTGAACCGCAGAGGGTCATTCAGGGACTAGGAGATTACATTCATTGTTGTTTGTAATGGCTTGTTGACGATAATGTGTTACACGTCAAAAGAATATGTTACTAAAAAGCAGTGAGAGGTGGTGTAAAGTACTTAAGTGAAAATGCTTTAAAGTACTACTTAAGTAGTTTTTTTGAGGTATCTGTACTTAGCTATTTATATTTTGACATTTACTCCACTACATTCCTAAAGAAAAGTTTTACTCCATACATTTTTCCCTCAAACCCAAAAGTACTCGTTACATTTTGCATGCTTAGCAGGAAAACCAAATTATCAAATTCACATACATAAAGAGAACATCCCTGGACATCTCTATTACCTCTGATCTGGCAGACTCACTAAACACAATGCTTCGTTTTTAAATTACGTCTGAGTGTTGGAGTGTGCCCCTTGCTATCCGTAATTTTAAAAAACAAGAATATTGTGCCGTATGGTTTCCTTAATATAAGGAATGTGAAATGATTTATACTTTTACTTTTGATACTTATGTATACTTTAGCAATTACATTTACTTTTGATACTTAGGTATATTTTAAAAGTAGTATTTTACTGGATGACTAATTTTCTATTAAGGTATCTTTACTTTTACTCAAGTATGACAATTGGGTACTTTTTCCACCACTGCAAGGTAGCCTTAATAGTAGACTAGCCAACTTGGAAAAAGTGCTAGATAATTTTTGGGACTTGACACAGGCTCTCATCCATGCTAGATCAAACAATGATGGGGTGATACACACAGTTAGGCCGGATAACACATTTAAGGCAATTATCAATGGGTTGAAGATCAAATCTGGTGAAAATGGGTATAATGGAAATAGTAATAGATTTAGGTCTAATGTCCTGACATTCTCAACAAAACATAAACAATTAGGATATGGATGCATTAATAGTTACTTTTCATACAGTTATTATGCTTCAAGACATAAAAGTAACTATTAATACATCCATTCCATAGGCTAAGTGTTTGTTTCACCCTTCAGCAGGACAATAACCTAAAACACAAGGCCAAATATACACTGGAGATGCTGACCAAGATGACGTTGAATGTTCCTGTGTGACCTAGTTACAGTTTTGACTTAAATCAGCTTGAAAATGGCTGTCTAGCAATGATCAACAACCAACTTGACAGAGCTTGAAGAATTTTTAAAAGAATAATGTGCAGATATTTTACACTCCAGGTGTGCAAAGCTCTTAAGAGACTTACCTAGAAAGACGGTAATAGCTGTAATCGCTGCCAAAGGTGATTCTAACATATAGTATATTGACTCAAGGAGATGAATACTTATCTAATCAAGATACATGTTTTATTTTTCATAATGCTTTTACAAATGTTTGAAATTTTCTTCCACTTCCTTGACAAAAATGACAATTAAATCCATTTTAATCCCATTTTGTAACACAACAAAATGTGGAAAAAGTCAAGGGTGTGAATACTTTCTGAAGAACTGTATCATAATAACCAAATCTAGACTAGCTGCATATAGAGCGAAAGCATGCCAACCTACAGTGTAGGCCCTGCATGACCGCAATGCATTTAAAAACTACACCATTTCCAGGCCAGTTAAAATTCTGTTTGGGACAGTAGATTTTTGGCCAACAGTCCCGGTTGGGCCAATGAGAAAAAAATATAATGTTGGACCCTGTCAGAGCCTGTGAATAGGACCCAGAGTTTTACCTGACCTGGTCAGGAGATCAGAAAAAACTCCAGGCGCCAGAAAAGACACATTTTGCCACATCACTTTTGAACCTGTGGTGCCACCTCTGTGAACTGATATAACTTTGGCTGTGAAACAATGAATCATTCATAGTATTAGTAGAATGCCTTTTGAAGACACCCCAGTAGTTGACTCAAAGGAATGAAAGAGCAAGTGAGGACTGAGGACACATCAAAAGATCACCAAAAGAACAAAGCATAGAGAGGACGAAGTAATGGCCTCACCTGATAAAATAAGACCTAGGCCCAATTAGGGTGACCACATCTCCTGGATTGTGCAGGATAGTCCTGCATTTTGTCCCTTTGTACCAAATCCTACAACCAAACAATCATCTCCCGCATTTTATCAACAAATTCAAACACCATCAATTTAGAAAAAAAGGTTGATTTGTCCCTGTATTTCAGTCAGACATGTCAACCTGTTTCTTGCAATAACGATATCAAAAGATATTATACGGATGTGATAGCCTAAACCTACTGGTGATGGTATACACTTCTTATGGTTGTGATCTGAATCTGATGTTCTGCACAGCGCAAGACGAAACATAGGCCAATCGTCAACCAATCATATTTCTCTAATCCTTTCGGGCTAAATTCCAGCTAAACTTGGAGAGAAAGGTTAGGCCTCCTAACTACTTCCAAAAAGTGTGCTTCTGATGAAGAGCTACAAAAGTAAGTAAATAGCCGTATTAGACTGAAAAATATAAGGTATTTTGTCAAACTTGTGAGGCTCTCGGTGCTAATCAGTTGCTCATTCAACATATTTGCTGCTACTTCACTCAATCCCATTGTAGCCCTTTCCTGCAGGCAATTACCAAAAGCGCCCTCTGTGGCCTCATGGGTGGAATGTTATTAACAGTTTTCATCATTTCATAATTAATAACAATTCATTTTTTTAAACGTCAAAAATCTGGTGTTTCTATGTCAAACAGTTTTGTTATATTTCAGTCTTCTGTGATGTAAATAAAGTGTAACATTGGGATACAAACTCAAAATGTAATACATTTCAACTCTATATCTGACATGGTGCAGGTGTTGTCTTTTTTTAAGCCCATAACATTGTGTATGAGGTGTATACTTTTGTTTCAAAGTAGATTTGTTTAAGGCTACAAATAATCACTCTATGTGACCCTGATTTATCCCACTGCAGTAAAAGGTCACATTCCCTGAGACCAACCAGAAATGTATCCTGGGCCAAATATTCAGAGATTTTTATAAAACAGCCACACAATGGTCTCTCGTTTTTGCATCAAGAGTAGGCTACGCTTCAATTGCTCGGTCGTTGCAGCGGACTGCAGGGCTGTAGTGCTGCCAGAGCACACCAGAGCACACCAGAGCACACCAGAGCACACCAGAGCACACCAGAGCACCACTTCTCACAATGATTATCACAATGGTTTAGTAAAGTTAGATCAAAGCTGAATCAATGTCTTGGAAGATGATAGTATAACATTACACAAAATATATATATATATATATATATATATATATATATATATATATATATATATATATATATATATATATATATATATTTCTCATGAGATTTTAGAATGCTTTAACTTGTTCCCAAAAGTGATTATGTCCCAAAAAACTCAACAGTGCATGCACACTAGGCAGAATGTGCATTGATTGAAACAAAATACAGAAAAATATAGTTTGTTGACACCATCTGCTCACAAACAGTAATTCAAGAATATCTAAATGCATGTTCCCATGAAAATGATTGAGATCAAATGATTGGCATGCAGACGCAGTTTGGACATTTCTGATATTACCATTCGCGATTGACAGTGATAATGCAGTGGCCTATTTGGAAGTTGGGTATGCCTAACTTGGTGTTCGAAGGTATTCAAAATAGAACATTTTATTGAGACAATTGACCAACAATAGACCAGCAGTTGGAGGATGCATTTATTCATGTCAATTACACTGTCCCGGGAATGTCCCGCAAAATCATCCTGTTGTCCCGCACTTGGGTATTTTAAATGTGGTCATCTTAGGCCCAATACCAACAAGCACCAGCACTGACTGGTCCGATTTCACAATCAATACCGTAGCTAGCTAGGATCTAGATCATGTCAGAGCAAAGTTGGACAGATTTCTCTCTGATGCATTTATGTGCAGTTGTGTACATTTTTAAAAGAAAAAATGTAATTTAAAATGTTTCCCAATCCATCTACGAGGACAAAATTTTCCATAAACCTCACGGGTCTTGCATTTAGCATGTTTTTTTATCCATACTCTCTCTGTAGCTCAGTGCCAGTATTGTGTTTAAACACACACACACACACACACACACACACACACACACACACACACACACACACACACACACACACACACACACACACACACACACACACACACACACACACACACACACACACTAGCCTTGTGTAACAGCTAGCCTAGCGCCTGTCATCCTGGGTCTCCCCGAAACTGTCAAGGAAACACAGCGATTATGCAAACATGGCAACTGTCAGCTTGGACACTGGCCATGTAATCAACACACGCTTCTCAGGGCCTCCGGCGTCAGCTAAAAAGAGCCTCTCATCTCGCGGCACAAATAGGGAAGCCCTTATGCCACGTTGTCATCGTCAATATATCCAGGCCATGATGATGTTCCCATACAAATATTTCATGCCGTAGATGGCGTCCAAGACACACAGCCAATGAATGGACAGGAAACCTGTGTTTTATCACTAATAAAAGACAGACAGAATTAAGTAAACATAAAAGATAGCCTTCTGTACCCTTCACCAAGGGCAATGTTCTTAACACCCTTTCAGTATTTCTTTTCCAAGTGGTCCGGCATTTTTTTGTTGTTGACAGAAGCCCCTTGAAGAAATTGAATTTACCTACATTGAGTGGTTACTGTTTCTAAAGATAATTGAAGTTTTAATTTTAATGGCCATTTCCATTTTATGAATTAAAGCCAACACTCGCCCCATTTCCTCTTGAAACGGTACCACAACATTCAAAAGTGTTTCTTAAATATGGGTAGTGTATGCACTGAAGCGTGTTCTAAATGAGGTTTTCTTTGCTAAGTGTCTCTGTCTATTTTGGTATGTCAAAGCTCATGATTGACTGTACAGAAAAATACAAAATGTTAATGTGATGGCAGAGAATTCAGGGATGCATTGAACTGACTGATAAAACCTTTTTTCCCCCTGTTTGTTCACACAACACACATAGTCCTTTTGGTGCAAAGTACTAGGTTAATTCAGTTGTAATTGTTGAGGGGATTGTATAAAAACAATTCACTGCAGTATGACCATAAGAAGATCACATTGTACACGTTATACCAACAAGACCTGTAATGTCAGAATAGTGTATATCTAAACTAGGATTAAAATCCTGTGAATTAAATTAACCGTCTACTTTATTATTAACAGTTTACTCTTCAGCTGAAGTTGATGGATGGACGGGGTAAATTTGTCATCCCTCAAATCATTAAACAATTTCAACTTCTGTCCTTTTTTATTATGCTTAAGCCTGATATCTCAATATCTATGTGGACATTTTAATATGAAATAAAATCCTCAGTCTACCCAGTGGTCTGTTCAAAACTTGGCATCGGATGCACGTTTATTTATATATTACATGTGTCGGGTCCAGCTCACAGTTGGGGGCATTTCTTTCTATCAAAAGCTCCTTTTTCAGACACCTTTTTTCCTCTTTTCACATGTAGTCTCGGCAATGACCGTTATGAGAAAATATTACTGTCAATGACCATCTCTCCATGTTTTCCTTGCATAGACAACAGTTCTTGTCAAAATATATGAAAGTATCGAAAACGGGAAAAGTCAATATGCGACACAAATCAAGTACTAACATGTCTTTCCTGGACAAAAGCCATTATTAAGTTAGGCAGGGACGCACAGTTTCGTACCAGGTATTTTAGATTGTATGGTGAAGAGAAATTTCAACAGACATGTCACTTTTATTTTAAAGAGGAACTTTAAGAGTAAGGAAATGTGATTTTGATAACCAAATGTGATAAAGAAGCATGCTCCTACCCTTAAAACAGCTGAAAAAACATATTTATGTTAAAACATTTGAATACTTTGTGCTGCATTCTTGATAATCACCTGAAAGTTTAATCTGACAGGCAGCCCAGATTAAGAATATTTTAATTTTGACAACAATAAAACATATGCAAATAAGTGCATTTTTAGAATGCTATCCTGTTAGGTAACATGGCATAAATGACAAATTAATAAAAAATATATTTACTGTTTAAGGTGGGCTAGCTTAGCTAGCTAGCCAGCTAGTCCAAAACTACGGACTAGCTGGCTAGCTAGCTTACTAGCATGTGACGTTAGCATAACAGCTTGCTACAGTATAGGTTTTTACTTTGGATTATGGACTTCACGGTGGATATTGACAGCATAATTTGGCAAGTCTCACAACTAGCTGCAATTTCTTTAAAAATATATATTTTTATTTAACCTTTATTTAACTAGGCAAGTCAGTTATGAAACTATTTCTTATTTACAATGACGGCCTACAAATAGGAGTGGACACTTAACAATCCTACATGTATGTAATGTAAACTCACGTAAACTCGTACATCGCCTTGGCTCGTACAATTGCCCTTATTTTAGCGTCCCAAAACGGAATACTTCCAGATCAACTGTAATGTCAATACTATTGTAAAGCACAATTTCTCCCCTTTCCAACAGAATCAATTACATGACCTAAACGCTGCCCGTTTCTGCATAATTCAAGCAGGCAATGAGCCCCGTCGGGTCTTTTTAAAAATGGCGGGTGGGGAAGCGAAACTAATGTGTGATAGTGAGAGGGAGAGATGTTGTGTGGGAAAATAGCTTTTTTTTCACTTGATCTGTCCAACTTATCCCCTTATCGCCTCTAAAATGTAAATAAACCACTATAAAGAGTTTATATAATGTGTCATTACATACCTATTTGAAGGTTTGTGTCAAATTTTAATCGGGTTTTTAGGGCGGTGATAAAGTGATCTTAGAAGTAAACAGCGGCTTTGAGAATGATGATCGCATGAAATAATGATGCAAAAAAAGATTACGTATCCCCCCCATTACTACCGTCACTGTCCATTTATTGTTTTTAAAGGATGATAGAAGTGTTACTGTCACATCCTGACCTTAGTTCCTTTTTTATGTCTCTGTTTAGTTTGGTCAGGGTGTGAGTTGGGGTGGGCATTCTATGTTTTTGTTCTGTGTGTTATAGTTCTATGTGTTTGGCCTGGTATGGTTTCCAATCAGGGGCAGCTGTCAATCGTTGTCTCTGATTGTGAACCATACTTAGGCAGCCTGTTTTCTCACTATGGTTGGTGGGTAGTTATTTTCTGTTTAGTGTTTTTGTTGCACCTTACAGAACTGTTTGTTTGTCGTTTTTGTTCAGTATTCATCTTTATTAAAATTATTATGAATACGTACCACGCTGCAATTTGGTCCTCTTCTCCTTCTCCCAACGACAATCGTTACAGTTACACCTGGTGAAGAGAGATTGTAAGACAGAAATATTTGTTTTATGCGTGCTGTACGTTACGACATGACACGTGAAGATGTAATGGAGGGTCAGTTTTTTCAACTTTTCTCCAATACTATAGATCCATTACCATGTCGATCAACTCTTGAATAGAAACCTAGTTCACACCCCTGATTTTGAAGTCAACACAGTCGCTACAGTCCCATTAGTTTTCTTTGTAGCCTCGTTTGAATGTTGCGGTTGCACACATTGTCATGCAGGTGAAAGAGGACCCAAAAGCGACTTGGCGAAAACAGAGTCTTTAATCCAGTAAAGTAAATACAAACAAAAAACACAACTTTCACTCGAAATGACGAGGACAAACTGGAGACTCGATCTTGAACAGCAGGTGAACAGCAGGTTGCCTCGGGAAGGCACTTGAACCAGACAGACTCAGACACCTGCTCACCACGCAGCATCTGAGGAAAACACGACACGACAGGGCGATACACAAACACAGCACGGTGAATTCTAGACAAGGAACCGACAGGACAGGAACGGAACACAAAGGAAGAAATAGGGACTCTAATCAGGGGAAAGGATCGGGAACAGGTGTGGGAAGACTAAATGATTGATTAGGGGAATAGGAACAGCTGGGAGCAGGAACGGAACGATAGAGAGAAGAGAGAGCGAGAGAGTGAGAGAGGGAGGGGGAGAGAGAGGGATAGAAAGAGGGAAAGAACCTAATAAGACCAGCAGAGGGAAACGAATAGAATGGGAAGCACAGGGACAAGACAAGATAATAAATGACAAAACATGACAGTACCCCCCACTCACCGAGCGCCTCCTGGCGCACTCGAGGAGGAATCCTGGCGGCAACGGAGGAAATCATCAATGAGTGAACGGTCCAGCACGTCCCGAGACGGAACCCAACTCCTCTCCTCAGGACCGTAACCCTCCCAATCCACTAAGTATTGGTGACCCCGTCCCCGAGAACGCATGTCCATGATCTTATGTACCTTGTAAATAGGTGCGCTCTCGACAAGGACGGGAGGGGGGAGGGAAGACGAACGGGGGTGCGAAGAAAGGGCTTGACACAGGAGACATGGAAGACAGGATGGACGCGACGAAGATGTCGCGGAAGAAGCAGTCGCACAGCGACAGGATTGACGACCTGGGAGACACGGAACGGACCAATGAACCGCGGAGTCAACTTACGAGAAGCTGTCGTAAGAGGAAGGTTGCGAGTGGAAAGCCACACTCTCTGGCCGCAACAATACCTTGGACTCTTAATCCTGCGTTTATTGGCGGCTCTCACAGTCTGTGCCCTGTAACGGCAAAGTGCAGACCTCACCCTCCTCCAGGTGCGCTCACAACGTTGGACAAACGCTTGAGCGGAGGGAACGCTGGACTCGGCAAGCTGGGATGAGAACAGAGGAGGCTGGTAACCCAGACTACTCTGAAACGGAGATAACCCGGTAGCAGACGAAGGAAGCGAATTGTGAGCGTATTCTGCCCAGGGAGCTGTTCTGCCCAAGACGCAGGGTTTCTGAAAGAAAGGCTGCGTAGTATGCGACCAATCGTCTGATTGGCCCTCTCTGCTTGACCGTTAGACTGGGGATGAAACCCGGAAGAGAGACTGACGGACGCACCAATCAAACGACAGAACTCCCTCCAAAACTGTGACGTGAATTGCGGGCCTCTGTCTGAAACGGCGTCTAACGGGAGGCCATGAATTCTGAATACATTCTCGATAATGATTTGTGCCGTCTCCTTAGCGGAAGGAAGTTTAGCGAGGGGAATGAAATGTGCCGCCTTAGAGAACCTATCGACAACCGTAAGAATCACAGTCTTCCCCGCAGACAAAGGCAGACCGGTAATGAAGTCTAGGGCGATGTGAGACCATGGTCGAGAAGGAATGGGGAGCGGTCTGAGACGACCGGCAGGAGGAGAGTTACCCGACTTAGTCTGCGCGCAGTCCGAACAAGCAGCCACGAAACGGCGCGTGTCACGCTCCTGAGTCGGCCACCAAAAGCGCTGGCGAATAGACGCAAGAGTGCCTCGAACACCGGGATGACCAGCTAACTTGGCAGAGTGAGCCCACTGAAGAACAGCCAGACGAGTGGAAACAGGAACGAAAAGGAGGTTACTAGGACAAGCGCGCGGCGACGCAGTGTGCGTGAGTGCTTGCTTAACCTGTCTTTCAATTCCCCAGACTGTTAACCCGACAACACGCCCATAAGGAAGAATCCCCTCGGGATCAGTAGAAGCCACAGAAGAACTAAACAGACGGGATAAGGCATCAGGCTTGGTGTTCTTGCTACCCGGACGGTAAGAAATCACAAACTCGAAACGAGCGAAAAACAACGCCCAACGAGCTTGACGGGCATTAAGTCGTTTGGCAGAACGGATGTACTCAAGGTTCTTATGGTCTGTCCAAACGACAAAAGGAACGGTCGCCCCCTCCAACCACTGTCGCCATTCGCCTAGGGCTAAGCGGATGGCGAGCAGTTCACGGTTACCCACATCATAGTTGCGCTCAGATGGCGACAGGCGATGAGAAAAATAAGCGCAAGGATGAACCTTATCGTCAGACTGGAAGCGCTGGGATAGAATGGCTCCCACGCCTACCTCTGAAGCGTCAACCTCGACAATGAATTGTCTAGTGACGTCAGGAGTAACGAGGATAGGAGCGGACGTAAAACGTTCTTTTAGAAGATCAAAAGCTCCCTGGGCGGAACCGGACCACTTAAAACACGTCTTGACAGAAGTAAGAGCTGTGAGAGGGGCAGCAACTTGACCGAAATTACGAATGAAACGCCGATAGAAATTAGCGAAACCTAAAAAGCGCTGCAACTCGACACGTGACCTTGGAACGGGCCAATCACTGACAGCTTGGACCTTAGCGGAATCCATCTGAATGCCTTCAGCGGAAATAACGGAACCGAAAAGTAACGGAGGAGACATGAAAAGAGCACTTCTCAGCCTTTACGTAGAGACAATTCTCTAAAAGGCGCTGTAGAACACGTCGAACGTGCTGAACATGAATCTCGAGTGACGGAGAAAAAATCAGGATATCGTCAAGATAGACAAAAACAAAGATGTTCAGCATGTCTCTCAGAACATCATTAACTAATGCCTGAAAAACAGCTGGCGCATTGGCGAGACCAAACGGCAGAACCCGGTACTCAAAATGCCCTAACGGAGTGTTAAACGCCGTTTTCCACTCGTCCCCTCTCTGATGCGCACGAGATGGTAAGCGTTACGAAGGTCCAACTTAGTAAAGCACCTGGCTCCCTGCAGAATCTCGAAGGCTGATGACATAAGGGGAAGCGGATAACGATTCTTAACCGTTATGTCATTCAGCCCTCGATAATCACGCAGGGGCGCAGAGTACCGTCCTTCTTCTTAACAAAAAGAACCCGCCCCGGCCGGAGAGGAAGAAGGCACTATGGTACCGGCGTCAAGAGACACAGACAAATAATCCTCGAGAGCCTTACGTTCGGGAGCCGACAGAGAGTATAGTCTACCCCGAGGAGGAGTGGTCCCCGGAAGGAGATCAATACTACAATCATACGACCGGTGAGGAGGAAGGGAGTTGGCTCGGGACCGACTGAAGACCGTGCGCAGATCATGATATTCCTCCGGCACTCCTGTCAAATCGCCAGGTTCCTCCTGAGAAGTAGGGACAGAAGAAACGGGAGGGATGGCAGACATTAAACACTTCACATGACAAGAAACGTTCCAGGATAGGATAGAATTACTAGACCAATTAATAGAAGGATTATGACATACTAGCCAGGGATGACCCAAAACAACAGGTGTAAACGGTGAACGAAAAATCAAAAAAGAAATAGTCTCACTGTGGTTACCAGATACTGTGAGGGTTAAAGGTAGTGTCTCAAATCTGATACTGGGAAGATGACTACCATCTAAGGCGAACATGGGCGTAGGCTTCTCTAACTCTCTGAAAGGAATGTCATGTTTCCGAACCCATGCTTCGTCCATGAAACAACCCTCAGCCCCAGAGTCTATCAAGGCACTACATGTAGCACCCGAACCGGTCCAGCGTAGATGGACCGACAAAGTAGTACAGGATCTTGATGGAGAGACTTGAGTAGTTGCGCTCACCTGTAGCCCTCCGCTTACAGATGAGCTCTGGCTTTACTGGACATGAATTAACAAAATGTCCAGCAACTCCGCAATAGAGGCACAGGCGGTTGGTGATCCTCCGTTCCCTCTCCTTAGTCGAGATGCGAATCCCTCCCAGCTGCATGGGCTCAGACTCTGAGCCAGAGGAGGGAGATGGTTGCGATGCGGAGCAGGGAAACACCGTTGATGCGAGCTCTCTTCCACGAGCCCGGTGACGAAGATCTACCCGTCGTTCTATGCGGATGGCGAGAGCAATCAAAGAGTCCACATCTGAAGGAACCTCCCGGGAGAGAATCTCATCCTTAACCACTGCGTGGAGTCCCTCCAGAAAACGAGCGAGCAGCGCCGGCTCGTTCCACTCACTAGAGGCAGCAAGAGTGCGAAACTCAATAGAATAATCCGTTATGGACCGTTCACCTTGGCATAAGGAAGCCAGGGCCCTAGAAGCCTCCCTACCAAAAACTGAACGGTCAAAAACCCGAATCATCTCCTCTTTAAAGTTCTGGAACTTGTTAGAGCAATCAGCCCTTGCCTCCCAGATAGCTGTGCCCCATTCTCGAGCCCGGCCAGTAAGGAGTGAAATGACGTAAGCAACCCGAGCTCTCTCTCTAGAGTATGTGTTGGGTTGGAGAGAGAACACAATCTCACACTGCGTGAGAAAGGAGCGGCACTCAGTGGGCTGCCCGGAGTAGCAAGGTGGGTTATTAACCCTAGGTTCTGGAGACTCGGCAGGCCAGGAAGTAACAGGTGGCACGAGACGTAGACTCTGGAACTGTCCAGAGAGGTCGGAAACCTGAGCGGCCAGGTTCTCCACGGCATGGCGAGCAGCAGACAATTCCTGCTCGTGTCTGCCGAGCATGGCTCCTTGGATCTCGACGGCAGTGTAACGAGCGTCTGAAGTCGCTGGGTCCATTCCTTGGTCGGTTCCTTCTGTCATGCAGGTGAAAGAGGACCCAAAAGCGACTTGGCGAAAACAGAGTCTTTAATCCAGTAAAGTAAATACAAACAAAAAACACAACTTTCACTCGAAATGACGAGGACAAACTGGAGACTCGATCTTGAACAGCAGGTGAACAGCAGGACACCTGCTCACCACGCAGCATCTGAGGAAAACACGACACGACAGGGCGATACACAAACACAGCACGGTGAATTCTAGACAAGGAACCGACAGGACAGGAACGGAACACAAAGGAAGAAATAGGGACTCTAATCAGGGGAAAGGATCGGGAACAGGTGTGGGAAGACTAAATGATTGATTAGGGGAATAGGAACAGCTGGGAGCAGGAACGGAACGATAGAGAGAAGAGAGAGCGAGAGAGTGAGAGAGGGAGGGGGAGAGAGAGGGATAGAAAGAGGGAAAGAACCTAATAAGACCAGCAGAGGGAAACGAATAGAATGGGAAGCACAGGGACAAGACAAGATAATAAATGACAAAACATGACACACATTTGTACGGAATGGGGTGAGTTTACGTTAGCTAACGCTTTCAAAACAGACACCTAGCTACAGTAGCTAGCTAGCTTGCGTTGACTGAATACTACTTTTCCAGCCAGCTGTTTCTAGCTCAGCAAACTGGCTAGCCTCTCCTTGGTTTGGCACATCTAAATTCCCTGTGCGAAAGTTCCTTTATTATTGTGCAGTTAGCTTACTAACCTTGTTTGCTGTTAGCTAATAGTATGAGGTGATGTCCATGTCAAAACTACTGTAATGTTTAACACAGCTAGACCTTGCTCGCCGAATGAACACAAAAACATGTTCAAGTAGGTTTTTGATTGGACTATAAAGGCTTATTCGATGGTAGCTACCTGCTTTATTATTGTGGCCATAATACATTTAGCTAACTTGCTAATGCCAGGTACTATAACAATAGATCTGATGTCCCCGCCCATGTGAAAATCACTGTAATGTCATGTAGCCTACAGCTGAATGAGTTCATAAACACATGCAAGTGGATTTTTAACTGGACTATACAGGTTTGTTAACATGATTGTTAGTAGTTTCTTGTTTTTCCATCTCAAATTGGTAGTTTTAGCTTTAGTTTATTCAAATCTTGATCCGACGTGATTTAAAAAAAAGCCATGAGTAAAGTAGGCGTGCAGACAGTCTTCCGTTCCAATGACATTGTTTCAATATGGCTGTGGCCACATCTCTGTAAGCGTGCTTGAAAACCTTCAAATAATATGTTCTAAAAGCATTTTCATAACATCACGTTCAACAATTTTACCTACAACCGACCTGTAAAACAATGTTGTAGATTGACTAAGGTAATGTCAAGATGAACCCATGTCCAATGACATGGGTTGTGCTTGTGTAGATTCAGCTATAGACCTCAATCCCAAAGGAATGGAAAAGATAAATGTACAATTTCCTTTTTTTATTCGGTGCCTATTAATTTGGGGTGGAGGCATGGGACGTGTCATGTTTTGTCTTATATTGTCTTGTCATTTTGCTTTCCCTTCTGTTCGTTTTCCCCCTGCTGGTCTTTTTAGGTTCGTTCCCTTTTTTCTCTCTCCCTCCCTCTCTCTCTTCTTTCTATCGTTCCGTTCCTGCTCCCAGCTGTTCCTATTCCCCTAATCAATCATCTAATCTTTTCACACCTGTTCCGTATCTTGCCCTCTGATTAGAGTCCCTATTTCTCCCCTTGTCTTCCGTTTCTGTCCTATCGGATCCTTGTATATTGTTCACCGTGCTGTGTCTTGTTTCCCTCAGATGCTGCGTGTGAGCAGGTGTCTGAGTCTGCTACGGTCGGTGCCTTCCCGAGGCAACCTACAGTTTATGGTCGAGTCTCCAGTCTGTCCTCGTCACTACGAGTGGAATTAGTTTTTTATGTTTTGTTTTCTGCTCCGATTTGTCTAGGAGTATTGCCTATTTTCCTTTACTGGAATAAAGACTCTGTTTTCGCCAAGTCGCTTTTGGGTCCTCATTCACCTGCATAACAGAAGGATCCGACCAAGAATGGACCCAGCGACTATGGATTCTCTCTACTCTACTCTCGAGTTCCAGGGAGCGATGCTCGGCAGACACGAGCAGGAATTGTCTGCTGCTCGGCATGCCGTTGAGACCCTGGCCGCTCAGGTCTCCGACCTCTCAGGACAGTATCAGAGTCTTCGTCTCGTGCCACCAGCTACTTCCGGGTCTTCCGAGCCTCCGGAACCTAGGGTTAATAACCCACCATGTTATTCTGGGCAGCCCACTCACTGAGTGCCGCTCCTTTCTCACCCAGTGTGATATAGTGTTCTCTCTCCAACCCAACACATACTCAAGAGAGAGAGCTCGGATTGCCTACGTCATATCACTCCTTACTGGTCGGGCTCGGCAGTGGGGCACAGCTATCTGGGAGGCAAGCGCTGAGTGCACTAACGATTATCTGAACTTTAAAGAGGAGATGATAAGGGTTTTTGATCGTTCAGTTTTTGGGAAAGAAGCTTCCTGGTCCCTGTCTTCCCTATGTCAAGGTAATCGATCCATAACGGATTACTCTATAGAGTTTCGCACTCTTGCTGCCTCCAGTAACTGGAACGAGCAGGCGTTGCTCGCTCGTTTTCTGGAGGGACTCCACGCTAAGGTTAAGGATGAGATTCTCTCTCGGGAGGTTCCATCCAGCGTGGATTCTTTGATTGAACTCGCTATTCGCATTGAACGACGGGTAGATCTTCGTCACCGAGCTCATAGAAGAGAGCTCGCGTTAACTGTGTCTCCCCTCTCTCCGACACTACCATCTTTCCCCACTGACTCTGGTGTTGAGCCCATGCAGCTGGGGGGGTATTCGCATTTCGACTAAGGAGAGGGAACGGAGAATCACCAACCGCCTCTGTCTCTATTGCGGTTCCGCTGGTCATTTTGTCATTTCATGTCCAGTTAAAGGCCAGAGCTCATCAGTAAGCGGAGGGCGACTGATAAGCGCTACTAGACGGTCCTCTCCGTCAAGTACCTGTACTACCTTACCGGTCCATCTACGCTGGACCGGATCGGCAGCTTCCTGCAGTGCATTAATAGACTCTGGGGCGGAGGGCTGTTTTATGGACGAAGCCTGGGCTTGGGAACATGACATTCCTCTCAGACAGTTAGGGGGAGCCCACGGTCATGTTCGCCTTGGATGGTAGTCCTCTCCCCAGTATATTATGTGAAACCCTACCTTTAACCCTCACTGTATCTGGTAAGCATAGTGAGACCATTTCTTTTTGATTTTTTGTTCACCTTTTACACCTGTTGTTTTGGGTCATCCCTGGCTAGTGTGTCATAATCCTTCTTTTGATTGGTCTAGTAATTCTATCCTTTCCTGGAACGTTTCTTGTCATGTGAAGTGTTTAATGTCTGCTATTCCTCCTGTTTGTTCTGTCCCCTCTTCTCAGGAGGAACCTGGTGATTTGACAGGAGTGCCGGAGGAATATCATGATCTGCGCTCGGTCTTCAGTCGGTCCAGAGCCAACTCCCTTCCTCCTCACCGGTCGTATGATTGTTGTTCTGATCTCCTCAAGAAGCGTTTTGCATCCGCTCCTATCCTTGTTGCACCTGACGTCACTAAACAGTTTATTGTTGAGGTTGACGTGTCGGGGCTGGGCGTGGGAGCCATTCCGTCCCAGCGCTCCGATACTGACGATGGGGTCCACCCTTGTGCGTATTTTTCTCATCGCCTGTCACCGTCGGAACGTAACTATGATGTGGCTAACCGCGAACTGCTCGCCATCCGTTTAGCCCTAGGCAAATGGCGACAGTGGTTGGAGGGGGCGACCGTTCCTTTTGTCGTTTGGACTGACCAAAAGAACCTTGAGTACATCCGTTCTGCCAAACGACTGAATGCGCGTCATGCTCGTTGGGCGTTGTTTTTCGCTCGTTTCGAGTTCGTTATTTCTTATTGCCCGGGTACTAAGAACACCAAGCCTCATGCTTTATCCCGTCTCTTTAGTTCTTCTGTGGCTTCTACCGATCCCGAGGGGATCCTTCCTGTTGGGCGTGTTGTCGGGTTGACTGTCTGGGGAATTGAGAGACAGGTTAAGCAAGCACTCATGCACACTGCGTCGCCGCGCGCTTGTCCTAGTAACCTTCTTTTCGTTCCTGTTTCTACTCGTCTGGCTGTTCTTCAGTGGGCTCACTCTGCCAAGTTAGCTGGCCATCCCGGCGTTCGGGGTACGCTTGCTTCTATTCGCCAGCGGTTTTGGTGGCCTACTCAGGAGCGTGACACGCGCCGTTTCGTGGCTGCGTGTTCGGACTGCGCGCAGAATAAGTCTGGTAATTTTTTTCTGCTTCTGCTCCTGGTCTTGCTGGGTCTCAGTCTGTTCCCTGCCATCGCATCTCTCCTGTTCTTGTTCCTGCCCTTGCTGTGTCTCAGTCTGTCCCTAGTTGTTACTCTCCTGGCCTGTTTGGTCCTGTTTGCTCTAAAGCTTTCAGTTCTCTACCCGTGTCTCATTTTTTTTTTTAGAGTAGTACCCTAGTTTCCCTTTTTATCATTTTTCGTTACGGTCCTGAGGAGAGGAGTTGGGTTCTTTCTCGGGACGTGCTGGACCGTTTGTGATCTATGATTTCCTCCGTTGCCGCCAGTGTTCCTCCTCGAGAGCGCCAGGAGGCGCTCGGTGAGTGGGGGGGTACTGTCATGTTTTGTCTTATATTGTCTTGTCATTTTGCTTTCCCTTCTGTTCGTTTTCCCCCTGCTGGTCTTTTTAGGTTCGTTCCCTTTTTTCTCTCTCCCTCCCTCTCTCTCTTCTCTCTATCGTTCCGTTCCTGCTCCCAGCTGTTCCTATTCCCCTAATCAATCATCTAATCTTTTCACACCTGTTCCGTATCTTGCCCTCTGATTAGAGTCCCTATTTCTCCCCTTGTCTTCCGTTTCTGTCCTGTCGGATCCTTGTATATTGTTCGCCGTGCTGTGTCTTGTTTCCCTCAGATGCTGCGTGTGAGCAGGTGTCTGAGTCTGCTACGGTCGGTGCCTTCCCGAGGCAACCTACAGTTTATGGTCGAGTCTCCAGTCTGTCCTCGTCACTACGAGTGGAATTAGTTTTTTATGTTTTGTTTTCTGCTCCGATTTGTCTAGGAGTATTGCCTATTTTCCTTTACTGGAATAAAGACTCTGTTTTCGCCAAGTCGCTTTTGGGTCCTCATTCACCTGCATAACAGGACGTGGTCTCATATTGATGTTAGATTACATTAGAGGTTTGGAAACAGCTTGCAAACTTTGATTTGAAAGTGTAATGTCCCTTTAACCTACTGTGCGGTCTGATGTAGGCCTATTACTAGTGAAGAGTTTAGTCTGACCCGTCTTTATGTCCCAATGAGAATACATATTATGTATTGGAATATCTTAACCTTCTAAACATCAACCAATATCAACCAACACTGTTTGGGATGGTCACTATCTAGGCATGATCGAGGTTAGACATAGGACCCATATTCAAGACCAATAACCTTTATTGACCAAAAATGTTATCTAGCTGTCAAATGAATCAATTATATTACAAGTGTACTCTGATGACTTCACGTCCCTTGTATAGTGTGCATATTATGAAAAAGGTAACCACATTCATATGTCCTTAAAATCCAATAAAACAGTCTGAGCTCATAAAAAACTCCAACATAGAGTAGTTAGCGTGATCACAGAACATTTGAAAATGGTCTTGGAGTAGGCCTCATATTTAGACTTAGTATACTGATGTGGAATAAAATGACAGGATTAAGAATCATGGTTTCCTTCTTTATGACAGGGAGAGTTATGTATTACTAACACCAGATTCACCACCAAGGTCCACAAGCTAGGGGGAGAGTAGTTAGAACGCCACAGGCTCCCTCCACCCAATGGGAAGTACAGAGAATGTTTTAAAAAAATGGCATTTTGGTTTGTACCATACAATCAGAATTCCACAGAACACCCTTGTGCAAATGGTAGAAATATTATAGATGGTCCCTTTTGGTAGCCCTAAAAAAAATCTGGAAATAATTCATTTTTGGGTACGTTTGATTTGTGCCAACCCTTGGAACTCCGCCAACCCCTGGAGCTCTGCCACTGAAAGTACAGGAAATGTAAGAGAAGTAGGTCTCCCTACTCCAATCTATGATGAATGGGGCACTATGTGGGGGGAAAACCAGGCTGGTCTTTTTAGAGACATAGAAATCTGACCAAAAGTCATTTTTATAAGCCAATAAATTAGAGGGGAAGTACTCCGATGTGGGGATGAGAAGGGCTTGATTATGTGACGGGTCGTGGCACGTGACAGGGCCGATCGCATGTGGTGAGGTGAAGCAGGCCACATGCTGTGGTTGGCAAAAGTACCCACCTTTGGTTCATCTCTGCAGCCCCTCACAGCACCTCACCACACTATCCTATTCACAAGACTGAGGGTCTAAGAAGCCCCACTGGGACAAACGAGCATGGCCACCCCTCTCTTAATTAGATGTTTCCCCCAGCCCAGATACTTATTTCTCTGTCATCCATCATGGCGGTTGTTGCCCTGCCTCTTTAATAAGCCCCTGACTGCCACTGCAGAGAGTGCCTAGTCCTGACCAACAGGGCTGGCTTTATTGAGCTGTCACAGTCACACAGGCTCACAGGATATATTTTATGAAAGGCAACATGGCCATTTCAATGGCATATGTGAATCTTACACTATCCTACCTTTCAGACGGTTCATGATGGTGTTACACCTTTGGAAGGATGACACTATTCAGATTAACGGATAACCTTTTTATTGTTAATCAATAGAACTTTTATAGGGATTAGGGACCAAACTGCTCCCTGTCAGGGGATACCTGGTCTCTATTAGGCTAGTAAGATTAGTGTCAGTAAATGACCCCGTATTTGATTATTACCTACTAATAATAGTCTATAGGCTACAATAGTCCTTAGTCCATGTGTGCACACTAGCACAGACATGCATTACATAGTGACATCTCTCTCTCTCTCTCTCTCTCTCTCTCTCTCTCTCTCTCTCTCTCTCTCTCTCTCTCTCTCTCTCTCTCTCTCTCTCTCTCACTCTCACTCTCACTCTGCTGCCCTGAGGGAGGGAGGATCAGAATGTGGCCTGTCATTCCTTCTCTCCCTCTCACCCTGGCGGTCCTTGGCAGCCCACTGTCAGGAGGTCCCCAGTGTGTAGCTAACCTCTTCCCCACACCGCCCCTCTCATCTGCTGGGAGGGAAATAAGCCATGCTTCCTTAGTTGATGTCTCCAGCTGACAGAGCCCAAGCGGGTAGCTTTCATCTGTGGGGAGGAAGGAGGAGTTCCTTGGTACATATGGTGAAATCATTTTAAGGATAGGGAAGGCAGTTCGTGGTAATAATGTATGGAGGGCTGTCGTTGGCTCTGTTTACTTATTGTCTCACAGGGTAATCTTATCTTTTCTGAAATGCACAGCAGATATTTTCTGAAACTCACAGTATGTTTGAATGGATCAAGTCTTGAAATAAATATTTTAATGAGTGTGTGTTATGGGTTTTTCATGCAGAGCACTGTACTTAGGAAATATGGGAGAGTGATATAATTAGGATTTTTGAATCAACATTTTCACTACTCATTTCCTTTCCTGCAGTTCCAACAAAGTCTCCTTGAGTTTCTGTGCTGGCTTGGATAGATGTCAAACCATCTTCACAGTGTACTGGCTTGGATAGATGTCAAACCATCTTTACAGTGTACTGGCTTGGATAGATGTCAAACCATCTTTACAGTGTACTGGCTTGTTATGCAGGTGAATGAGGACCCAAAAGCGACTTAACGGAAACAGAGTCTTTATTCCAGTTTTAAACAAAAGCGATAATCCTGGATCTTATCTAGGTAAATGCAAAAACAGGAAAACTGAAATCCACTCGTCATTTACATTTACATTTACATTTAAGTCATTTAGCAGACGCTCTCATCCAGAGCGACTTACAGTAGAGAGGAACGACTGGAGACGCGACCACAGACTGCAGGTCGCTTCAGGAAGGCACCGGCCGTAGCTGACATTGACACCTGCTCACACGCAGCATCTGAAGAAGGTAAAAACACGACAGGGCGGAACAAGGACACAGAACTGCGAACATCAAACAATGATCCGACAAGGACAGAAGCGGAAAACAGAGGGAGAAATAGGGACTCTAATCAGAGGGCAAAATAGGGGACAGGTGTGAAAGAGTAAATGAGGTAGTTAGGAGAGTGAGGAACAGCTGGGAGCAGGAACGATAGAGAGAGAGAGAGAGAGAGAGAGAGAGAGAGAGAGAGAGAGAGAGAGAGAGAGAGAGAGAGAGAGAGAGAGAGAGAGAGAGAGAGAGAGAGGAGGGAGGGGAGAGAGAGGGATAGAAAGAGGGAAAGAACCTAATAAGACCAGCAGGGGAAACGAACAGAAGGGGAAGCACAAGGACAAGACATGACAATATATGACAAAACATGACAGTACCCCCCACTCACCGAGCACCTCCTGGCGCACTCGAGGAGGAACCCTGGCGGCAACGGAGGAAATCATAGATCAACAAACGGTCCAGCACGTCCCGAGAAAGAACCCAACTCCTCTCCTCAGGACCGTAACGGGAGACGATGAAGAGGGAATCTAGGGCTATTACTCTTATAAAAATGAGACACGGGTAGAGAACTGTAAGCGTTAGAGCAATCAGGACCAAACAGGCCAGGAGAGTAACAACTAGGGACAGACTGAGACACAGCAAGGCTAAGACCAGGAACAGGAGAGAGGCGGTGGCTGTGGACAGACTGAGACACAGCAAGTGCAGGAGCAGAACCAGGAGAGATGCGGTGGCAGGGGACAGACTGAGACACAGCAAGGGCAGGAGAGATGCGGTGGCTGGGGACAGACTGAGACCCAGCAAGACCAGAAGCAGAAGCAGAAAAAAAATTACCGGAATTATTCTGCGCGCAGTCCGAACAAGCAGTCACGAAACGGCGCGTGTCACGCTCCTGAGTAGGCCACCAAAACCGCTAGCGAATAGAAGCAAGCGTACCCCGAACGCCGGGGTGGCCAGCTAACTTGGCAGAGTGAGCCCACTGAAGAACAGCCAGACGAGTAGAGACAGGAACGAAAAGAAGGTTACTAGGACAAGCGCGCGGCGACGGAGTGTGAGAGAGTGCTTGCTTGACCTGTCTCTCAATTCCCCAGACATTCAACCCGACAACACGCCCCTCAGGGAGAATCCCCTCGGGATCGGTAGACGCTACAGAAGAACTGAAGAGAGGGGATAAAGCATGAGGCTTGGTGTTCTTAGTACCCGGGCGATAAGAAATCACGAACTCGAAACGAGCGAAAAACAACGCCCAACGAGCTTGACGCGCATTGAGTCGTTTGGCAGAACGGATGTACTCAAGGTTCTTTTGGTCAGTCCAAACGACAAAAGGGACGGTCGCCCCCTCCAACCACTGTCGCCATTCGCCTAAGGCTAAACGGATGGCGAGCAGTTCGCGGTTAGCCACATCATAGTTACGTTCCGACGGCGACAGGCGATGAGAAAAATACGCGCAAGGGTGGACCCCATCGTCAGTATGGGAGCGCTGGGACAGAATGGCTCCCACGCCCACCCCCGACGCGTCTACCTCGACAATGAACTGTTTAGTGACGTCAGGTGCAACAAGGACAGGAGCGGATGCAAAACGCTTCTTGAGGAGATCAGTACAACAATCATACGACCGGTGAGGAGGAAGGGAGTTGGCTCTGGACCGACTGAAGACCGTGCGCAGATCATGATATTCCTCCGGCACTCCTGTCAAATCACCAGGTTCCTCCTGTGAAGAGGGAGCAGAAGAAACAGGAGGAATAGCAGACATTAAACATTTCACATGACAAGAAACGTTCCAGGAAAGGATAGAATTACTAGACCAATCAAAAGAAGGATTATGACACACTAGCCAGGGATGACCCAAAACAACAGGTGTAAAAGGTGAACAAAAAATCAAAAAATAAATGGTCTCACTATGGTTACCAGATACTGTGAGGGTTAAAGGTAGTGTTTCACATAATATACTGGGGAGAGGACTACCATCCAAGGCGAACATGACCGTGGGCTCCCCTAACTGTCTGAGAGGAATGTCATGTTCCCGAACCCAGGCTTCGTCCATAAAACAGCCCTCCGCCCCAGAGTCTATTAATGCACTGCAGGAAGCTGCCGATCCGGTCCAGCGTAGATGGACCGGCAAGGTAGTACAGGTACTTGACGGAGAGGACAGTGTAGTAGCGCTTATCAGTCGCCCTCCGCTTACTGATGAGCTCTGGCCTTTAACTGGACATGAAATGACAAAATGACCAGCGGAACCGCAATAGAGACAGAGGCGGTTGGTGATTCTCCGTTCCCTCTCCTTAGTCGAGATGCGAATACCCCCAGCTGCATGGGCTCAACACCTGAGTCAGTGGGGAAAGATGGTAGTGTCGGGGGAGAGGGGGACACAGTTAACGCGAGCTCTCTTCTATGAGCTCGGTGACGAAGATCTACCCGTCGTTCAATGCGAATAGCGAGTTCAATCAAAGAATCCACGCTGGATGGAACCTCCCGGGAGAGAATCTCATCCTTAACCTTAGCGTGGAGTCCCTCCAGAAAACGAGCGAGCAACGCCTGCTCGTTCCAGTTACTGGAGGCAGCAAGAGTGCGAAACTCTATAGAGTAATCCGTTATGGATCGATTACCTTGACATAGGGAAGACAGGGACCAGGAAGCTTCTTTCCCAAAAACAGAACGATCAAAAACCCGTATCATCTCCTCTTTAAAGTTCAGATAATCGTTAGTACACTCAGCCCTTGCCTCCCAGATAGCTGTGCCCCACTCCCGAGCCCGACCAATAAGGAGTGATATGACGTAGGCGATCCGAGCTCTCTCTCTTGAGTATGTGTTGGGCTGGAGAGAGAACACAATATCACACTGGGTGAGAAAGGAGCGGCACTCAGTGGGCTGCCCAGAGTAACATGGTGGGTTATAAACCCTAGGTTCCGGAGACTCGGAAGACCAGGAAGTAGCTGGTGGCATGAGACGAAGACTCTGAAACTGTCCTGAGAGGTCGGAGACCTGAGCGGCCAGGGTCTCAACGGCATGACGAGCAGCAGACAATTCCTGCTCGTGTCTGCCGAGCATCGCTCCCTGGAACTCGACAGTAGAGTAGAGAGAATCCGTAGTCGCTGGGTCCATTCTAGGTCGGATCATTCTGTTATGCAGGTGAATGAGGACCCAAAAGCGACTTAACGGAAACAGTCTTTATTCCAGTTTTAAACAAAAGCGATAATCCTGGATCTTATCTAGGTAAATGCAAAAACAGGAAAACTGAAATCCACTCGTCAGTAGAGAGGAACGACTGGAGACGCGACCACAGACTGCAGGTCGCTTCAGGAAGGCACCGGCCGTAGCTGACATTGACACCTGCTCACACGCAGCATCTGAAGAAGGTAAAAACATGACAGGGTGGAACAAGGACACAGAACTGCGAACATCAAACAATGATCCGACAAGGACAGAAGCGGAAAACAGAGGGAGAAATAGGGACTCTAATCAGAGGGCAAAATAGGGGACAGGTGTGAAAGAGTAAATGAGGTAGTTAGGAGAGTGAGGAACAGCTGGGAGCAGGAACGGAACGATAGAGAGAGAGAGAGAGAGAGAGAGGGAGAGAGGGAGGGGGAGAGAGAGGGATAGAAAGAGGGAAAGAACCTAATAAGACCAGCAGGGGGAAACGAACAGAAGGGGAAGCACAAGGACAAGACATGACAATATATGACAAAACATGACATGGCTTGGATAGATGTCAAACCATCTTCACAGTGTACTGGCTTGGATAGATGTCAAACCATCTTTACAGTGTACTGGCTTGGATAGATGTCAAACCATCTTTACAGTGTACCGGCTTGGATAGATGTCAAACCATCTTTACAGTCTACTGGCTTGGATAGATGTCAAACCATCTTAACAGTGTACTGGCTTGGATAGATGATGTCAAACCATCTTCACAGTGTACTGGCTTGGATAGATGTCAAACCATCTTTACAGTCTACTGGCTTGGATAGATGTCAAATCATCTTTATAGTCTACTGGCTTAGATAGATGTCAAACCATCTTTACAGTCTACTGGCTTGGATAGATGTCAAACCATTTGGAAGCATACTCACCAACATGTTTGTTAAAGCATGACAGTATATCTCATTTTCTAAAGGGCCTACATGCCTCCCTTTATATTTCACTCTCCAAATATATTGTAAGAGCCAAGAGGGTTCAGCTAGTGTTTGTGTGCCTTCTCAACGGGCTTGCTCCATGTGTGTGTGCGTGTGTGTGTGTGTGTGTGTGTGTGAGAGTGAGAGTGTGAGAGAGAAGCACAGGGTCTTGCGGGTCACAAAGGCATCTTTGTAAAGGGCCATTAATAAGTGTCTTGTGACTCTCCTGATGCTCCACAGCCTGCAACACCTTCGAAACGCATCAACCACTTGTGTGTGTGTGAGGTTGTGTGTATTTGTCTATGTGTGTGTATAACTATTTATATCTTTTTTAACCATGATTTATAGTGTTTGTTCACTGTTTACGTTTTTGTGGTTTTGGGGTGTGTGGGGTGGGTGGTGGATTTTAAAGCTGATTTTTTTAGATATATTTTTTTATATGTGGAGATTGAAATTCTATGGAAGTTTAACAACACACCTTTGGCCAAAGTGCACACAGTTCCCTTCATGCTGCACATCTCAGCTACTCCTCTGGTCAAGTACCTTGCAGTTAGCATAGCTTATTTGTTCAAGTGGTGAGGAAATATTAAATATCACAAGTTCTCTGCTGTAATTATCAACAGATGGCTGCCAGTTGGGCAAAGTGTGTGTGTGTGTGTGTGTGTGTGTGTGTGTGTGTGTGTGTGTGTGTGTGTGTGTGTGTGTGTGTGTGTGTGTGTGTGTGTGTGTGTGTGTGTGTGTGTGTGTGTGTGTGTGTGTGTGTGTGTGTGTGTGTGTGTGTGTGTGTGTGTGTGTGTGTGTGTGTGTGTGTGTGGTTCAGGATAGATACAAGGATATGGAGATGAGGTGAGGGTGAGATGCAACATAGAGGATAGTTTGAGGGAATAAATCAAATCAAATGAATGATGAAGATGAAAATACTTTACAGTACAATAGAACCAATAGAAGACAATTAAGATGGAAAGAGGGAGATAAAGAGACCCTGCATGCCAGTTATTGTCCCAGGTGAACAATAGTTCACAGTCCTGGTTAGGATCAGTTTGAAGTTAACTGCCCAATTTTTTCCACTTTGGACGTTATCTTAACCTTTCTTATGTAGCTCGAATGACTAATGCGAACCGTCTGTGGGGGTAACACAGATATAGCCCCCCTGGAAACAAGAGCATCACATTTCTGGACCCATACTGCGATCTCAATGGTGGAAATGATGTGGTTTAGGGGAGGGGGAAGGGTTAAGGGCGGCACAGGTCACCAGGGTTCAGTTGAATGAGCCATGAATGGCAGGAAGATCCCCCACACCTTCTCCACATGTTCCACCCAAAACACTGACCTCCCTGTTGTTCCCCTCATGTGTGATCACCCACACAGATTAGCCACTTAAACGTAACCGACACCCAAAGAAGCGTAGCCCCGTGCTAAATTACACTGCGACGTGACACATGAGTCCATCACACCATCTTCTTCCACTCTCTGCCTTTTATCTATTTGAGCTCAAATCAGCAGTGTTACATTTCTTAATCCCAATCATTTAATTAGGGGTTCAAAGCTTCTGCTACAAATTGACACCAGACATGAAGGGCCGTGCTGTACAGCACTGATACCTCTCAGACACATGTCATGACTACAGGTGTTTAGACAAGTTCCAAGCATCTGGTACAAATTGACACCAGAAGCAAGGACGGATACAGTAGGCCTAAAGACTGATCCAAGATCACATTTGTTATTTGGATCGACAGGAGACACAACCAATCGCCACCAGCAGATGTAGCTTAGCATATGATTTGCTGTCTGTTGCCACTGTCACAATTCCACAATAAAACCTTCCCTTTATTCCTCCCTGAAGGAGTTCCTCGAGCCTCACTTCTCAAAATACAAAAGAGAGGATACAATGTTAAATCCCTGCTGTCTTCTGAGTGACCGGGGCTTGCTTTCTCAGCTGGAGAACATAGGTGTTGACCCCAGGATAGAACCCTTTCTCCCTTACTGTGATTGACAGGCCTATTGGATATGTGGCCACAGGACCTTACTGCCCCCATTGAGAGGTGGGGCACGTTCCCTCAAAACAGAGCATCCTGGGTGGCCGTGGTTGCAGGGGCATCCTTCACTGGAGCCAAACACCTCAGGTCAGAGCCAAAATGTTATATTACACCCCAATGTATATCTTCTGTATAATGGACTGTACAAAACGGCACTTTCCATTCGGTCTGCACGTTGCGCCTCTGTAAAACATGTGGGACCCCCCCCCTCACTCGTTAAAATTAGCTGCGCTGGTCAAATTACTTGTTTCTTTGCTCTGCAGATTAAGACTTGGTTTGTAAAACAAGTACATTAAATAATCAACCGTGGCGTTTGGCCGGTGAAGAGGAGCGCTGCGCACAATCCCTCCTATCCATAACATCGTATGAAACTTAAACTCACTGCCCGAATGGCTGCCCTTTAAAACAAGCTGAATCCCGGGCCAAAATCATTAGTAAAGCAATCCATCAGTCCAACCCAAACCCCTAACTCACTGACCCTAACCACAATGTCAGCTATTAGAGACAGACAGCACTGTTCACTGAAGGTTAGTCAAGACAGCCATGATCTGTTCTCAGATCAAGGCAGACAGACAGATATTGAACAAACAGATATTGACAATAAATCTAGTCTCAAATATACAAGTATGCATGTGTGTACTGGTTTGCTCAGGTTTGAAAGACAATACGATTTAGAAGACATCCCAAAGTAAATCCAAAAGCTATATACTCATACCAATATCTGAAGTGACCACATCTTTATATTAAGGTTGAGCTTCTCCCATTCTCAGTTTATCTCCCTTTTCCTTGGTATTTCTCTGGGAAACGGTGGTCACACTAAACCAGGTTTTCTTTGGCCCTAGTAGAACAGGCTCAGTGCACAGCAACCACTTATTGCCCCAGGTGCCAGTCATGGCCGACTGATGTTTTTGTAGAGAAGTTTGATGAAATGTCAGTCTTCTCCACTCCCTGAATGCATATTAAAAGTCTAAAAATAAGCCACAGAATGAGCCCTTACTCCTCACACATATTTTACAATGAAACGTCTACCTGTCAGATACCCACATATTGTCTGGCACATCCATCCATAGAAACAAGAAGCAATGAAGCATGGTATATGACCACCATGGTGTATGATCAAAAGAAGTGCATTAAATAGTCTCACATAACACTAATTCATCAGCTGCCATCATAACTGTGGTACACTATTATACATTCATACATACTGGTATGCACAGGTTAACATGTCAAATTCACTAATTGTTAATAAACCATATTCAATTATAGAATTTAGGATTGGTCGAATTGAGTCCTTCAGCAACATATAAACAGTCATTAGACTTCATACATATCCCTCTGTATGCTTATGGTAGGTCAAAAGGGAAAAAAATCACTGAGCTCTGCAAGCCGCCAAGTACGGCGCTGTGTGGTGAGAAAACAAATAAGAGCAAACAAGTCCAAACGAAGCAAAGTACTTTGGTTCCATTTATATGACTGGGGCTCTTTACAGTTGCACCAGCCTCCTCGTTTGATGTGTCCACCTATGTGGCGCCCTGAGCTCCATCAGACAGCCATCCATAATGCAGATACAGTGCATCTGAGCTACAGGACGGAACCACAGAAACGAGTGGGGAGATGTTCTGGTATGCAGGAAAAAACAGCTCTATTTCAAGCCATTCAAAATCGTTGAGAGGTTCTACTTGTGATCTCTACCTGTCATATTTACTCCAGACCCCAGAGCGTCTACACAGGCCTCCAGAACGTCCACACAGGCCCCTGGAACGTCCATACAGGCCCCCGGAGCGTCCACGCAGGCCCCCGGAATGTCCATAAAGGCCCCCGGAACGTCCATACAGGCCCCCGGAACGTCCACACAGGCCCCCGGAATGTCCACACAGGCCCCCGGAACGTCCACACAGGCCCCCAGAATGTCCACACAGGCCCACAGAATGTCCACACAGGCCCCCAGAATGTCCACACAGGCTCAGTTAACCAGGGTGTAAATAAACCCCAAAACAGCCAATACGATCCCAGAATCCCGCTCCTCAAATTTGGTGAATCACTTTGTTCAGAGTAGGAGGCCTGCCCCTGCGCCCGTCCAGTCCAGCCTGCCAGCCAAGCAGCCTGTCAGCCAGTGAGACTGTTAAAGAGGTATTTAAATGTGTGCCTGCAGCAATGCGCTCACTCAATGACCTCTTTATTTGTTAAAATAGATTATTTTAAATAAATTACAGAGCACTTTCACTGAATAAACAGAGACTTTGAGGCTGCGGCCTGCGTTACATACTTACCGCAGCCACAGAAATCCTAAATGACTAGTGAGCTGTGTAATCACCTTTGATTTCACTGATAGGACTCTGATTCTTTCTGGTAAAAGAGACGGGGGCATTGAGGACTCTGAAAGGCAACACCACCAGGAGGGGAAAGAGAAACAGTTTCACTGGGACGATGTACTTATGATGTTTCTTTCCTCAACGAAGGACTCCATTGGAAGAACAGAGGGGAGCTTGAAGGGAGTCCTGTCATTTCTTCCTCCCAGTCTAAGAGGTTTAACACTCCTACTCTGTGCCAATGCCACAGTCATCAATAGTTAACACAGCCACAAAGTCCTAACCCCGCCTATTTCTACAATTTCTCTTCTTAAAATCTGATTTAAAAGATAAGCCTAACCTTAACTCTAACCTGAACCACCCTGCTAACCTAATGCCTAACCTTAATTTAAGACCATAAAGCACATTTTTGTTTTAATACATTTTTACAATATAGTCAATTTGTGTTATCAAGTGGAAACCCAACACCATGGCAAAACACCACCCTGACTGCAGCAGAGGCATAAGGAAACGGGGCTTGGTTTCTAATTCTTATCCCCTATTACGGCTAACAAATTAAATGTTAGTTAAACAAACAATTACTATACAACCATTGTCAAGATGGTGGGAGTAGTACCATTTCAATATTATTTAGTACTTGTTATGTTGTCATATGAAAGATACACTATAGAAGTTCAGTTCCAAATTCCTCATGTCAAATTTTGGTTTGAATATTGTCTGTTTTCTAGTCATTTCCAAATCAAGGTATGTACCAAAACATGCATTTCATCAAGTCTATGTATACCAGGAAATGACATATGCTACAATACGGGGGTGCAATAAAGGGGTGCAACACATTACCAAAAGTATGTGAACATCTCATTCCAAAATCATGGGCATAAATATGGAGTTGGTCCCCTCTTTGCTGCTATAACAGCCTCCACTCTTCTGGGAAGGCTTACCACTAGGTGTTGGAACATTGCTCCGGGGACTTGCTTCCATTCAGCCACAAGAGCATTAGTGATGTCATTGTATGCTGTAGCATTAAGATTTCCCTCCACTGGAACTAAGGGGCCTAGCCTGAACCATGGAAAACAGCCCCAGACCATTATTCCTTCTCCACCAAACTTTACAGTTGGCACTATGCATTGAGGACAGGTAGCATTCTCCTGGTATCTAGATTAATCCGCTGGACTGCCAGATGGTGAAGGGTGATTCATCACTCCAGAGGGTGCGTTTCCACTGCTACAGAGTCTAATGGTAGTGAGCTTTACACCACTGGAACTTGGTAGTGAGTGTTGCAACCGAGGACAGACCATTTTTACTCACTAAGCGCTTCAGCACTCGGCAGTCCCGTCCTGTGAGCTTGTGTGGCTTACCACTTCGTGCCTGAGCAGTTGTTGCTCCTAGATGTTTCCACTTCACAATAACAGCACTTACAGTTGACCGAGGCAGCTCTAGCAGGGCATAAATTTGACGAACTGACTTGTTGGAAAGGTGACATCCTATGACGATGACACGTTGAAAGTCACTGAGCTCTTCAGTAAAACCATTCTACTGCCAATGATTATCTATGGACATTGCATGGCTGTGTGCTTGATTTTATACACCTGTCAGCAATGGGTGTGGCTGATATAGCTGAATCCACTAATTTAAAGGGGTGTCCACATACTTTTGTATATATAGTGTAATTTCTGGACCATATTTATTTCTATTTATGGGACCCCTTTTGGTTCAAGAGCACACCCAGAGCCAAAAGTTATGTATAGCCTCTTTAAATTATTGATTTAATTGTTCTTTCTTATATCCCTTCCACCTCCATCAGCAATTAATTCATTTCCTCTACACCAACGCTGAGAACCGCTTTAACATTATGTAAAAAGCAAATATACACATTCACACTATGGTACTTGGCTCCTAATTCAGTATGGCAGGGCCTAGTTATGGCTGGATTACCGTTGCCCAGGAGAAAGCCAGAAGAATAATATGACAGGGAAAATGTTGGCGGACCAAAGCAGAAACGCATGATGAAATTAGGTTTGATTAGCCTTATGGGTCCTTGTTTCAACTCTCGCGGGCCTATTTACTTTTAAACATGTGGTTGACATTCTTTCGGCTACACATTTCCCGGCATGTCTATTAAATCTAATATGAAAGTGGTTAAAAAAACTGTTTTGCACGTATGTGTGGGCATACGTCATGCAGGCAATTTTGGAAACTTGACGTCTGAAATGATAATATACCCCATATTGACGTCTATCTTCTCCCTGTATTATAAATACCATCCATAATGGATAAACAGTGTAATAGATATAGACAGACCTTAATATTTGGTGTCATTTATTACAATTAATTTGAATTTGAAAGTAACAGGGGTATTATGTTGATGTTCTCGATGAGGAAGAGCTTGAATAACACCATTCAAGCAGTGGCATAGCGCAGTTTTGCTTCCAAATTGAGAATGAGACACCATTTTATTTGTATTTTTTTCAGCGAGCGTATGGAGTGTATGTGTGTGATTATGAATAATTAGAGGATTCTTAATTCATGAGCCGTTAGGTGTTATGAATAGCAATTTCTGTGACTCTCTCTGTGGCTCTTAAACAGACACTCTGAAAGGAGCTCACAGACCTGGCTCAGTTCTGCCTCTTTCTGGCAGCTATAATTGAGCTTAATAACTCCAGCACAGACATACAGAACCTCTTTGACACCTAGACCAAATTATCTAATGAAACGATCAAATAAGCATCATCCAGCCTTAGAATATCAAAGCGGGCGGCAGCTGGCAGCTGACATTTGGGCTTTTAATCACTGCCAGGCCTGCTTCCCCCCATGTCCTGTGGCCTTGCACTCATATAGAGAGAGGGGACAAGTCTTTAGACTGGAGGATGGAGGATGGAGCAGTGAATAGAGTTGTTTTCTGCCAGGTGTCGTGGAGGAGACATTGGGTGACTGCTCCAATAATGGGCTATGACAAGTTGTAGGTTTGGCAGCAGGGGTGTGTGGCAGTTAGGGAAAGTGTGTGTGCGTGCGTAAGTGCGTCTGTCCAGCCGTCTGTCTGTCCTACTCAAAAATAGTATTATGTTCTGTTTTCTATTATATGAATTGTTAATATAGTTTCTATAATAATAATTACCAATAAAATGTATTTACTTATTCACCTTCAAAATCTGGCATGAAACACTAAAACGTATTTAGAGGTTCCTTTTCTCTTCTCCTGCTATTTGTCAGCATGAGTGGCTATTCGGTAACAACCAGTGGAGCTCGATGGCGTGAGTCCAGAGACTGAGCACGTGCAGACCCAGTGCCCACTTTTTCCCTGCACTTGTTTGGTTACATTTGACTTTTCACGAGATAAGAACCAGATTTAGCTCTTAGCTCTGAGCAGCATTTGGGTAGAGGGCTCTGACAAAGAGAATGGGTGAGAAAAGTCTTATATATATACGACTGTGTAGTCTGCTATATCTCTGCAAGCATGCCCTATTATGTTACCTTTCAAGTGCTTTGTCGCTGGAGAGCATACTATTCTGTTTTTTCTCGCCTGTTGGCTCACTAAAACTGTGTTGTTTTAAGGACCTAGTTTAACGGGAGTGGGCGCTGAACGTTTCGAGTTAGACATAGTGTTTATTTATGGAATATTTCTTGACACATACTTACACCATTATCGTCCCATTCTTGTTAGGCCCCCAAGTGCCGTCTAAGAGGGTGTCTGACATACAAAGAACATCCCACCTTTACCTCATGCAAATATTGCAGAGACAGTCAGCAGTAGGCTAATTGAATATTGTTCAAAGGCCAATGAATGATTCCAAATACAGTGTTTCTCATTAACTTGCAAACACATTTTGTATGGTGATTGGAATGAGCCAACTGATGCTAGGCTAACTACAAAAACAGAGGCACTGCATTGTTTGTGAAATGTGTTGCTGTAAAACAATATACAGTACTTTACAGCTAACAAGAATATACAGTATATTATATCTGTTTCACAATTATCTGGTTTTGCTGTTGTTCGGGACAAGTGCTTACATTTACATTTACATTTAAGTCATTTAGCAGACGCTCTTATCCAGAGCGACTTACAAATTGGTGCATTCACCTTGCAGTAACACTTTGCTAGCTTGCTAGCTGGCTAACAAAAAAAAGCTAGCTAGCCAGTTTCTGTTTGTTACGAGGTGCAGAAAAGGATGAGCATTTCCTCAAGCATAACAGAAGCGTTCATCTGTCAGACAGTCATGTCTACCTAAATCAGACGGATGTTGAAAGTCGAGGGAGGGTGTAAACAATTGGCCTGGTTTTGACAAGTCCAATGCCTTGGGCAAACACCCTTTGTCTAGCTTTCCTCAAACTCTTTGTCAGAGTGCTTGTACTCACCTCATGTTCTTCAAAGCTGGCTGGGGATAGTTGTCTTTAGTCATCATGTTTAGATAAGGCCTCCTCCTTAACACTCCCGGATTTACCAAGGGCTCTGCTCAATTAGGAGTTCAAATACTTTGGAAACAGGTAGGGATTTTTCTCCCCTACCCCCCAGTCCCCACTAATTTCATGGCCTAAAGCTATTGGCTTGTCTGCTGCAGCAAAGGACAGGTAGAGCCAACTCAGAAGGCAGAAAAATCACAATAATTATTCAACTGACCTTGAGGGGGGTCTTCGCTCTCTCTCTCTCGCCCTCTCGCTCTCTCTCTCTCTCTCTGTCTTCCCCTCTCTCTCTTCCTCCCTCCCTCTCTCTCTCTTCCTCCCTCTCTCTCTCTTCCTCCCTCCCTCTCTCTTCCTCCCTCTCTTTCTTCTCTGCTCTCTTTACCATCTGGATCAGCTGCCAAGGGAAGGATCTGTCTGCGTGACCCTGTTGTCAAGGACACATGTGAGAATTAGGAAAAGTGGACTTGTTTCAAACAATTATATAAATTACTTGAATATCTTGAAACAAAAAGGAGAAGAAATAAATGTATTAGAAATGTTGACTGTCAGCTTACATTTCCACTCAAGAGTACGTTTTTGTGAGTCACAGACAAGGTCCAATAGGGGAGTGATTTGGTGATTTGCGGCTACCAGGTGTGTTTAGTATTGGAGGATTGAATCTTTGTGTTTGGTTGTACTTTTTTAATCATGTCTAACAAGCACCTGTCAGAGACTTACAGAGAGAGAGGTTGTGACCCGTTGCTTCGAACCCTGAAATGGATACCCTTTAATAGAGGCCGCCCTGTTAAATTGTAATTGAATGTTACACAGAACTCTGAACTAAAATGGTCTCTTTTTTCCATAAGCGTGTGGGATTTAGGCAGACGCTCCAATGACAGGTTAATTTCTACACTGAGGAGTTGTAGTATGAAGTGTTTTTGTTCTTAAGTCACTCCCTCAAACAACGGCTTGTATTAATGATAATTGGGGAAATGGTGACACACATCTCGCCTCCTTGTTTATTCACCAGTTTTTAAGAATTCAAGAAACATCGTTTTTTTTTGTATTTACTTATACTTCAAGTTACCTAGGCCTATGTATCAAAAATAACGGCCCCCCAAAAAACTAGGGTTGATAGTTTTGATTGTTGTTTATTTCATTAGATTTTATTAGGATCTTGTTTAGTCCTCATTGGACTAATCTTCCAAGAGTCCTTAAACATTCAAATACAATTTATAATAGGATCACATTTTCACATATAACATACTGTTACAAAGAGACTTAAATGGTTATAAAGTATTGTTTGAATGTATATATGGAAAGGTTTTGATAAATTATTCAATTTCTTTATTGCTCTGAATCTAAATGTTATTTTGCCTATTTCTCTTTTCTGTCTGGATAACACAGATGGTGGACAATCTATTCCTAGTATTAACTGAATGGTTGTCTCTAACCAACTTAATACTGTTGTGAATGGAGTTTGGCCTTTTTAAACGGTGTACATTGTGAAATAAAAATAATCATGCTTTTTTCAATGATCTTGTTGATTGATGACCAACCAAGAGCATTGTGAATGACTACAACAGAATAACCATATTTACACCTTAAAACAATCCTTGCTGCGTTGTTCTGTGCATTCTGCAGCCTCCTAATTTAACATGCTGATGCATTTCCCCAGACCACAGAACAGTAGTTCACCTGACTCGCAATTAATGTTTGGGTTCTTTGCTTAAGAATCTTTCCCGGTAAATATTTAGCTATTGTTGGGATCATGCATGCAGTTTGATATTTTTTCTGACATACAGTAGATGAGTTATTTGAGAGGACCATGATAGGCAGTGGTATAGCTACACCCCTAGTAGTTTGTTTTCTGCCACTTCCTTCATTTGTATCCCCCCCCATACTTAATTGTATACCATGCTGCATTGAACTTTTCTTGATGGAACAGACCAACTTAACCTTGGTTTTCTTGGTGTTCAAAACAAGTTTGTGCAGCTCCCAGGGTACAGAACCCAAATCATTTTGAAATTGCTCACTATTAAATGTTTTTTAAAAGTCTCTTAACCACAATCCTTGGGGGTTTGTTTGGAACCTTGGTGTTCATGGTTATGGTCACAGTATTATTGTCTGTCCAGCCCACTGGCATTGATCTGGCTTTTAAGCAATGAAATGGTATATTACAGAAGATCAGGTCAATGCACGTGTCTGAACAGTGACCTAAAATAGTTGATGATCTAGTAGTATCATTAACCATTTGTTCCAAACCACAGCTCTCAGCATATCTCATTAATTTAGTTAAATTTGAATAATTATAGTCCTTCCAATTGATTTAAAAAATAACCCAAGATAAATACATCTCTGTTACTATCTATGGCCTGGTCAAACCCAGTGCATAAGTCATCCAGATAGGACACCTTAGAGCTAGGAGGTTTATAGACACATCCTACCAATATGGGTGCCTGGTTAGGCAGATCTACTTGAGCCCATAGTGCCACTATTTGACATACATTAAGGTCATCCCTCTTCTTAAAAGGTATATGATGATTGTGGACAACAGGAAAAAGAGGACCGAGCACCTCCCATTTTCATCGATGGGGATGCAATGGAGCAGGCTGAGAGCTTCACATCACCAACAAACTAACATGGTCCAAGCACACCAGGACAGTCGTGAAGAGGGCACAACAAAACCTATTCTCCTTAGGAGACTGAAAAGATTTGGCATGGGTCCTCAGATCCTCAAAAGGTTCTACAGCTGCACCATGGAGAGTATCCTGACTGGTTGCATCACTGCCTGGTATGGCAACTGCTTGGCCTCCGACCACAAGGCACTACAGAGGGTAGTGTGAAAAGCCCAGTACATCACTTGGGCCCAGTACATCACTTCCTGCCATCCAGGACCTCTATACCAGGCGGTGTCAGAGGAAGGCCCTAAAAATGGTCAAGGACTCCAGCCACCCTAGTCATAGACTGTTCTCTGCTACCGCACGGCAAGCAGTACCGGAGTGCCAAGTCTAGGTCCAAGAGGCTTCTAAACAGCTTCTACCCCCAAGCCAAAAGACTCCTGAACACCTAATCAAATGGCTACCCAGACTATTTGCATTCACCCCCCTCCCTCTCTTTTACACGGCTGCTACTCTCTGTTGTTATCATCTATGCATAGTCACTTCAATAACTGTATTTACATGTACATATTACCTCAACTAACCGGTGCCCCACACATTGACTCTGTACCGGTACCCTCCTGTATATAGTCTCGCTATTGTTATATTACTGCTGGTCTTTAATACTCTTGTTACTTTTATTACTTCTTTTTATCCATATTTTTTAAACTGCATTGTTGGTTAGAGGCTTGTAAGTAAGCATTTCACTGTAAGGCCTAGGTCTATGCATGTGACTAATAACATTTTATTATATTTGATTTTGATTCTGAATGTACAGTGCTACACCCCCACCATTCCCATTCCTGTCCCTTCTCAGTAGACTATATCCATGAATCCTGTCCCTTCTCAGTAGACTATATCCATGATTCCTGTCCCTTCTCAGTAGACTATATCCATGATTCCTGTCCCTTCTCAGTAGACTATATCCATGATTCATGTCCCTTCTCAGTAGACTATATCCACGATCCCTGTCCCTTCTCAGTAGACTATATCCATGATTCCTGTCCCTTCTCAGTAGACTATATCCATGATTCCTGTCCCTCCTCAGTAGACTATATCCATGATTCCTGTCCCTTCTCAGTAGACTATATCCATGATTCCTGTCCCTTCTCAGTAGACTATATCCATGATTCCTGTCCCTTCTCAGTAGACTATATCCATGAATCCTGTCCCTTCTCAGTAGACTATATCCATGATTCCTGTCCCTTCTCAGTAGACTATATCCATGATTCCTGTCCCTTCTCAGTAGACTATATCCATGAATCCTGTCCCTTCTCAGTAGACTATATCCATGATTCCTGTCCCTTCTCAGTAGACTATATCCATGAATCCTGTCCCTTCTCAGTAGACTATATCCATGATTCCTGTCCCTTCTCAGTAGACTATATCCATGAATCCTGTCCCTTCTCAGTAGACTATATCCATGATTCCTGTCCCTTCTCAGTAGACTATATCCATGAATGTTTATTTGCCCATCATTTACAGATGCATCCAAATGCGTTTCGGTCAAAGCTAAAATATTAATATTATTTATGTTGAATAATGTATTTTGTTCGGAAGGCTAGATACATTAACCTGAGCTATATGCAGCCCTTTCCTTGTCAAGTGGAGATCAATGGAGCATGTATTCATTATAGTTGAAGTTGTCATGATACACTACAACACACAAAGTCAGATTTGAACATTGGATTAAAATAGCCAGGGAGTTACTCTAGAGTCCTGATACAGTTGGATTAAAATAGCTAGGGAATTACTCTAGAGTCCTGATACAGTTGGATTAAAATAGCTAGGGAATTACTCTAGAGTCCCGATACAGTTGGATTAAAATAGCTAGGGAGTTACTCTAGAGTCCCGATACAGTTGGATTAAAATAGCTAGGGAATTACTCTAGAGTCCTGATACAGTTGGATTAAAATAGCTAGGGAATTACTCTAGAGTCCTGATACAGTTGGATTAAAATAGCCAGGAATTTACTCTAGAGTCCCGATACAGTTGGATTAAAATAGCTAGGGAATTACTCTAGAGTCCCGATACAGTTGGATTAAAATAGCTAGGGAGTTACTCTAGAGTCCCGATACAGTTGGATTAAAATATCTAGGGAATTACTCTAGAGTCCCGATACAGTTGGATTAAAATAGCTAGGGAATTACTCTAGAGTCCCGATACAGTTGGATAAAAATAGCTAGAGAGTTACTCTAGAGTCCCGATACAGTTGGATTAAAATAGCTAGGGAGTTACTCTAGAGTCCCGATACAGTTGGATTAAAATAGCTAGGGAATTACTCTAGAGTCCCGATACAGTTGGATTAAAATAGCTAGGGAATTACTCTAGAGTCCCGATACAGTTGGATTAAAATAGCTAGGGAGTTACTCTAGAGTCCCGATACAGTTGGGTTAAAATAGCTAGGGAATTACTCTAGAGTCCTGATACAGTTGGATAAAAATAGCTAGGGAGTTACTCTAGAGTCCCGATACAGTTGGATAAAAATAGCTAGGGAGTTACTCTAGAGTCCCGATACAGTTGCCACCAAGGTGACTCGTTGGTTCAGGCAATTGCTTTTCTTTCATGATTGGATACCTTTTTCTCCTTTCATTGATCTCTGCGGGGAAGTGATAATTTATTCCAAAATCAGTGTTTCTGAATTCTCTGCCCCTGCTCTTCACTCATGCTGCCAAACATACCCTTGTAAAACTGACCATCCTACCAATCCTCGACTTTGGCGATGTCATTTACAAAATAGACTCCAATACCCTACTCAACAAATTGGATGCAGTCTATCACAGTGCCATCCATTTTGTCACCAAAGCTCCATATACTACCCACCATTGCGACCTGTACGCTCTCGTTGGCTGGCCCTCGCTTCATACTCGTCGCCAAACCCACTGGCTCCATGTCATATACAAGACCCTGCTAGGTAATGTCCCCCCTTATCTCAGCTCGCTGGTCACCATAGCATCTCCCACCTGTAGCACACGCTCCAGCAGGTATATCTCTCTAGTCACCCCCAAAACCAATTATTACTTTGGCTGCCTCTCCTTCCAGTTCTCTGCTGCCAATGACTGGAACGAACTACAAAAATCTCTGAAACTGGAAACACTTAACTCCCTCACTAGCTTTAAGCACCAACTGTCAGAGCAGCTCACAGATTACTGCACCTGTACATAGCCCACCTATAATTTAGCCCAAACAACTACCTCTTTCCCTACTGTATTTAACTTATTTATTTAGCTCCTTTGCACCCCATTATTTTTATTTCTAATTTGCACATTCTTCCATTGCAAATCTACCATTCCAGTGTTTTACTTGCTATATTGTATTTACTTCGCCACCATGGCCTTTTTTTGTCTTTACCTCCCTTATCTCACCTCATTTGCTCACATTGTATATAGACTTGTTTATACTGTATTATTGACTGTGTTTGTTTTACTCCATGTGTAACTCTGTGTCGTTGTATGTGTCTAACTGCTTTGCTTTATCTTGGCCAGGTCGCAATTGTAAATGAGAACTTGTTCTCAACTTGCCTTCCTGGTTAAATAAAGGTGAAATAAAAAATAAATAAATAAAATAATAATTTCCTTTTGCTTAAAATGTTCAAAACATGCAACAATAGCCCGTGGCCTATTCCCAGAGGCCTAACCCATTCTGGAGAAAGTGACATTTCGCACTATATCTGTAGGCAGTTTCAGTTGAGTGGATGCAGTTGATATTAAAATCAAAGGCTTCAAAATCAAGCTTCCTATACAGTGAGGGGGAAAAAGTATTTTATCCCCTGCTGATTTTGTACTTTTGCCCACTGACAAAGAAATGATCAGTCTATAATTTTAATGGTAGGTCTATTTGAACAGTGCGAGACAGAATAACAACAAAAAAATCCAGAAAAACGCATGTCAAAAATGTTAGAAATTGATTTGCATTTTAATGAGGGAAATAAGTATTTGACCCCTCTTAATCTCCCAGGTGTCTTTTATACAGGTAACAAGCTGAGATTAGGAGCACACTCATAAAGGGAGTGCTTGGGGTCATAGACAGCATTCCTCCTCCTCCAAACACAGCGAGTTGAGTTGATGCCAAAGAGCTCCATTTTGGTCTCATCTGACCACAACACTTTCACCCAGTTGTCCTCTGAATCATTCATATGTTCATTGGCAAACTTGTATATGTGCTTTCTCGAGCAGGGGGACCTTGCGGGCCCTGCAGGATTTCAGTCCTTCACAGCGTAGTGTGTTACAAATTGTTTTCTTGGTGACTATGGTCCCAGCTGCCTTGAGATCATTGACAAGATCCTCCCGTGTAGTTCTGGGCTGATTCCTCACCGTTCTCATGATCATTGCAACTCCACGAGGTGAGATCTTGTATGGAGCCCCGGGCCGAGGGAGATTGACAGTTCTTTTGTGTTTCTTTCATTTGCGAATAATCGCATCAACTGTTGTCACCTTCTCACCAAGCTGCTTGGCGATGGTCTTGTAACCCATTCCAGCCTTGTGTAGCTCTACAATCTTGTCCCTGACATCCTTGGAGAGCTCTTTGGTCTTGGCCATGGTGGAGAGTTTGGAATCTGATTGATTGATTGCTTCTGTGGACAGGTGTCTTTTATACAGGTAACAAACTGAGATTAGGAGCACTCCCTTTAAGAGTGTGCTCCTAATCTCAGCTTGTTACCTGTATATAAGACACCTGGGAGCCAGAAATCATTCTGATTAAGAGGGGGTCAAATACTTATTTCCCTCAATAAAATGCAAATCAATTTATAACATTTTTGATATGCATTTTTCTGGATTTTTTTGTTGTTATTCTGTCTCGCACTGTTCAAATAAACCTACCATTAAAATTATAGACTGATCATTTCTTTGTCAGTGGGCAAATGTACAAAATAAGCAGGGGATCAAATACCTTTTCCCTCACTGTAGCTATATTAAAGACACTCAACTGGTTAAAAGTTCTGATCAAATAATGCTTACATGGGGCCTCTGGAGAGGCGCAGTGGTCTAAGTCCCTCCATTGCAGTTGCTAGCTGCGCCACTAGAGATCCTGGTTCGAGTCCAGGCTCTGTTGTAGCTGGCTGCGACCGGGAGACCCATAGGGCGGTGCACAATTGGCCCAGCATCATCCTGGTTAGGAGAGTGTTTGACTGCGCGACTCCTGTGGTGGGCCGGTCGCATGCACTCTGACACGGTCACCAGGTGTATGGTGTTTGCTCCAACACATTGGTGTGGCTGGCTTCCGGGTTAAGCAGGCATTCTGTCAAGAAGCAATGCGCCTTGGTTGGGTCGTGTTTCGGAGGACACATGGCTCTCGACCTTCGCCTCTCCCAAGTTCATACAGGAGTTGCAGCAATGAGACAAGACTGTAACTACCAACTAGATAGCATGCAATTGGGAAGAAAATCTTAAGCAATGCATACATTTGATATTATATGCACTATAGTATCATCATGCACAGACACACATCTTTGTTTTACTATACTTGTGGGAATAAAAATGTTTTATTCCCATTCTAAATCCTATTTCCACTAACCCTTAACCTTAACCCCAAACCCCTAACTAACCTAACCCTAACTTCTAACCCACCCGCCTAGCATCACTACTCTGGACGGTTCTGATTTGGAATATGTGGACAACTATAAATACCTAGGTGTCTGGCAAGACTGTAAACTCTCCTTCCAGACTCATATTAAGCATCTCCAATCCCAAATTAAATCTAGAATCTGCTTCCTATTTCGCAACAAAGCCTCCTTCGCTCATGCTGCCAAATATACCCTCGTAAAACTGACTATCCTGCCGATCCTTGACTTCGGCGATGTCATTTACAAAATAGCCTCCAACACTCTACTCAGCAAATTGGATACAGGTCTATCACAGTGCCATCCGTTTTGTCACCATAGCCCCATATACTACCCACCATTGCGACCTGTATGCTCTCATTGGCTGGTCCTTGCTGCATATTCGTTGCCAAACTCACGGGCAAGTCTTTGCTACGTAAAGCTCTGCCTTATCTCAGCTCACTGGTCACCAAAGCAACACCCACCCGTAGCAGGCGCTCCAGCAGGTATATTTCACTGGTCATCCCCAAAGCCAACACCCCCTTTAGCCACCTTTCCATCCAGTTCTCTGCTTCCAATGACTGGAACGAACTGCAAAAATCACTGAAGCTGGAGACTCATATCTTCCTCACTAACTTCAAGCATCGGCTGTCAGAGCAGCTTAAAGATCGCTGCAGCTGTACACAGCCCATCTGTAAATAGCTACCAACTACCTACCTTATCCCCATATTTTTTTCTGCTCTTTTGCACCCAAGTATTTCTACTTGCACATCCTCATCTGCACATCTATAACTCCAGTGTTAATTGATCAATTGTAATTACTTCGCCACTATGGCCTATTTATTGCCTTACCTCCTTACTTAATTTGCACACACTGTATACAGATTTTCTATTGTTTTATTGACTGTACGTTTGTTTATCCCATGTGTAACTGTGTTACTGTTTTTGTCGCACTGCTTTGCTTTACCTTGGTCTAGTCGCAGATGTAAATGAGAACTTGTTTTCAACTGGCCTACCTGGTTAATTAAAGGTGAAATATATATATATATATTTTAAACCCCAACAACCCCTAACCCTAACTTTAACCCTAATTCTACCGGTAACCCTAAACCTAACCCTTAACCCTAATTCTACCGGTAACCCTAAACCTAACCCCTAACCCTAATTCTACCGGTAACCCTAAACCTAACCCCTAAGCCTAAAATGGCTTTTTTCCTTGTGTTGACAACAAAATGTTCCCCACTTGCAAAAATGTTCCTTTTGGACATTTGGTCCCCACAAGGATAGTAAAAGCAAACACACACACACACACACAAACACACACACACACACACACACACACACACACACACACACACACACACACACACACACACACACACACACACACACACACACACACACACACACACACACACACACACACACACACACACACACACACACACACACACACACACACACACACACACACACACACACACACACGCGCACACACACACACAAACACATACACACATCCCTCTAGGCTGTGTATACAGTAGGGCAGCAGCAGAGGGAGTATGGCCACTGTATGTGTGGCTCAGAGGGATGTCAGCCTCCAGTCCCTAGAATAACCTCACTGTGTGTCAATAACCTTACTGTGTCAATAACCTCACATGTTGTCTATCTTAGCCACACCAACAACCTTTACCCACTCTCACAGTCCTTCCCTCATTCTCTGCATGTTCCTGTACTCTTTTCTTCTACTTACAATATTCTGCTTTTTATTTCAGCTCTGTACGGTTCAGTGTATTAAATAACCAGACAACTCAAGTCTCAAGGTGTAAGTTAAATTCAATCCAAAAGGAGTCCCCTTTGTCAGCATGATGAAGGCATTGGCAAGAGGAAGGGGGAGGCACATTGAGCAAGAGGAAAGAAAAGCTGGGATTGAGCTTGTCTAATGTTTCCAAAATGGCTAACTGCGAACGGTTCTATAATTGATACGTGGACCCCAGAGGGCATGACTCCTGTCAGATCAACCACAGAGACGGACTGCCAGGACCGCACACTGCAGGGAATACTGCTGGGTAATTAGCCCTGTTTAACCATTTCCTGATTTGAAGAACATAAAGAGCGGGGCCACAATCACATGAACAATAGACGCTCACTTAGTCCAAACCCTCAAAGTAAGTATTCAACCGTTGGTAACATTTAAGTGAAAATGGCCAATATCAAAACTGAACCATATGACTTGTGCCTCACCTGCAGTCCAGTGCAAGTGAACAGTGTTCTGTTCAGCTAGTTTCAACAGGTTAACAGTGTTCTGTTTAGCTAGTTTCAACAGGTGAACAGTGTTCTGTTCAGCTAGTTTCAACAGGTGAACAGTGTTCTGTTCAGCTAGTTTCAACAGGTGAACAGTGTTCTGTTCTGCTAGTTTCAACAGGTTAATAGTGTTCAGTTCAGCTAGTTTCAACAGGTTAACAGTGTTCTGTTCAGCTAGTTTCAACAGGTGAACAGTGTTCTGTTCTGCTAGTTTCAACAGGTTAATAGTGTTCAGTTCAGCTAGTTTCAACAGGTTAGCAGTGTTCTGTTCAGCTAGTTTCAACAGGTGAACAGTGTTCTGTTCAGCTAGTTTCAACAGGTTAACAGTGTTCTGTTCAGCTAGTTTCAACAGGTTAGCAGTGTTCTATTCAGTCAGTTTCAGCAGGTTAACAGTGTTCTGTTCAGATAGTTTCAACAGGTTAACAGTGTTCAGTTCAGCTAGTTTCAACAGGTTAACAGTGTTCTATTCAGTCAGTTTCAACAGGTGAACAGTGTTCTGTTCTGCTAGTTTCAACAGGTTAATAGTGTTCTATTCAGATAGTTTCAACAGGTTAGCAGTGTTCTATTCAGCCAGTTTCAGCAGGTTAACAGTGTTCTGTTCAGATAGTTTCAACAGGTTAGCAGTGTTCAGTTCAGCTAGTTTCAACAGGTTAACAGTGTTCTATTCAGTCAGTTTCAACAGGTTAGCAGTGTTCTATTCAGTCAGTTTCAACAGGTTAGCAGTGTTCTATTCAGTCAGTTTCAGCAGGTTAACAGTGTTCTGTTCAGATAGTTTCAACAGGTTAGCAGTGTTCAGTTCAGATAGTTTCAACAGGTTAACAGTGTTCTGTTCAGATAGTTTCAACAGGTTAACAGTGTTCTATTCAGTCAGTTTCAACAGGTTAGCAGTGTTCTATTCAGTCAGTTTCAACAGGTTAACAGTGTTCTATTCAGTCAGTTTCAACAGGTTAGCAGTGTTCTATTCAGTCAGTTTCAGCAGGTTAACAGTGTTCTGTTCAGATAGTTTCAACTGGTTAGCAGTGTTCTATTCAGATAGTTTCAACAGGTTAACAGTGTTCTGTTCAGATAGTTTCAACAGGTTAACAGTGTTCTATTCAGTCAGTTTCAACAGGTTAGCAGTGTTCTATTCAGTCAGTTTCAACAGGTTAACAGTGTTCTATTCAGTCAGTTTCAACAGGTTAACAGTGTTCTATTCAGATAGTTTCAACAGGTTAACAGTGTTCTATTCAGTCAGTTTCAGCAGGTTAGCAGTGTTCTATTCAGTCAGTTTCAGCAGGTTAACAGTGTTCTGTTCAGATAGTTTCAACTGGTTAGCAGTGTTCTATTCAGATAGTTTCAACAGGTTAACAGTGTTCTGTTCAGATAGTTTCAACAGGTTAACAGTGTTCTATTCAGTCAGTTTCAACAGGTTAGCAGTGTTCTATTCAGTCAGTTTCAACAGGTTAACAGTGTTCTATTCAGTCAGTTTCAACAGGTTAACAGTGTTCTATTCAGATAGTTTCAACAGGTTAACAGTGTTCTATTCAGTCAGTTTCAGCAGGTTAGCAGTGTTCTATTCAGCCAGTTTCAGCAGGTTAACAGTGTTCTGTTCAGATAGTTTCAACAGGTTAACAGTGTTCAGTTCAGCTAGTTTCAACAGGTTAACAGTGTTCTATTCAGTCAGTTTCAACAGGTTAGCAGTGTTCTATTCAGTCAGTTTCAGCAGGTTAACAGTGTTCTGTTCAGATAGTTTCAACAGGTTAGCAGTGTTCTATTCAGTCAGTTTCAACAGGTTAGCAGTGTTCTATTCAGTCAGTTTCAGCAGGTTAACAGTGTTCTGTTCTGCTAGTTTCAACAGGTTAGCAGTGTTCTATTCAGTCAGTTTCAACAGGTTAGCAGTGTTCTATTCAGTCAGTTTCAGCAGGTTAACAGTGTTCTGTTCTGCTAGTTTCAGCAGGTTGCACAAGAAGCAGCAGCTCAAAACGGAAATATATCTACACAATGTTTAACTTGTTATTCTTCTGGTAACATTATATAGAGTCAAATCAAATCAAATTGTTTTAGTCACATGCGCCGAAGGGAGAGGAATGGGAATGGTGGGGGTGTAGCACTGTACATTCAGAATCATAATCAAATCAAATCAAATGTTATTAGTCACATGCATAGACCTAGACCTTACAGTGAAATGCTTAATTACAAGCCTCTAACCAACAACACAGTTTTAAAAAAGAAGAAGAAATAAAAGGAACAAGTAATTTAAGAACAGCAGTAAAATAACAATAGCGAGACTATATACAGGGGGTTCCGGTACAAAGTCAATACAGAGTTGGTCGAAGTAATTGAGGTAATATGTACATGTAGGTAGTTATTAGAGTGACCATGCATAGATGATAACAAGCGAGAGTAGCAGCGGTGTAAAAGAGGGGGGTGTCAATTTGGGTAGCCATTTGGTCCAGGGGTCTTATGGCTTGGGGGTAGAAGCTGTTTAGAAGCCTCTTGGACTGAGACTTGGCGCTCCGGTACCGCTTGCCATGCGGTAACAGAGAGAACAGTCTATGACTAGGGTGGTTGGAGTCTTTAATCATTTTTAGGGGCCTTCCTCTAACACCGCCTGGTATAGAGGTTCTGGATGGCAGGAATGGCATTTGGGTAGGTCATGGATGGCATTTGGGTAGCCATTTAGTCCAGGAGTCTTATGGCTTGGGGGTAGAAGCTGTTTTGAAGCCTCTTGGACCGAGACTTGGCGCTCCGGTACCGCTTGCCGTGCGGTAACAGAGAGAACAGTCTCTGACTAGGGTGGCTGACTAGGGCCTTCCTCTGACACCGCCTGCTATAGAGGTCCTGGATGGCAGGAAGCTTGGCCCCAGTGATGTACTGGGCCGTACGCCATACCCTCAAATATATTCATGTGCATAAAATGCTTCACAATAAACCATAACATTTCAAGGTGTATTATATCTGCGCATGTGCATGGTTTCTCTTCATGCTGTGTGCAGCGTAGTAGCCAGGGCACCGAAACAGCCCTAGAAGTTGAGACTGGTGAACACTGACTGAACACTCTTAGTTGTTGCAGAAGTTGACCCATTATGCTATTTACTTTCTGCATCTACATCATATCGCTGAGTCTACCTTTAAGTGCCAACACATTTTGTGATATGGTCAGAACCAAAACATTTTGTGAAATAGTCAGAACCAATACATTTTGTGGCATGGTCAGAACCAATACATTTTTTGAAATGATCAGAACCAAGACATTTTTTGAAATGGTCAGAACCAAGACATTTTGTGAAAGGGTCAAAAACAGTGGTCATACTGTGATGTGTTCATGTCACTGTGTTCCAGTGTGCTCAAAGGAAGTCAGACAGCCACATGACTACTCACTTGGAGTGAAGTGCTACCTTCTCACTTCAACCGTGTCCATTTCCATGCTGTGGCCCCAACAAAACAAAAAGACATTGTGACGAGTCATCAATAATTAATGGAAGGCTGGACAAGGAGCTCAATGCCACCTCGACACAATGGCCATGACAGGATGAAGAGGATCCCCCCCCACCAGCCTCGGCCTGCCGCCACAGATCATCATTATCATTGTTTAGACTTGCTTCTGACTTAGAGAAACACACAGCGATAATGAAATAATCCATTTATTTTCTATTGCAGTTTTACGAGGACTCTGGGTTCCTATTTGGTCCAAAACAACCACCAGCATCGCTAAATAAATGGTATAGCAAATTGGGACTGCAATGAACACTAATTAAATGAAAGCACATTGTTGACCCAGACGATCATATGTCAGTGACTCTGCAGATTAGTGCAGTGATGCCACGTTTGACCTTTAAATGTGAACCCTTTGTGTATGCCGCGTAAAGCTAGGTTAAAACACAAAGGGTTTACATTTAAACATGGCATCACTGGTTCTGACCATTTAGCCTTGTTTCTGCCTTAGAGAAACAAACAGTGACGCTGCAGATTAGTTCAGTGATGCCACGTTTGACCTTTAAATGTGAACCCTTTGTGTATGCCGCGTAAAGCTAGCTGCGACCAAATAGGAGCCTTAAATTCTCATAAAACTGTAGTAGGAAATAAATTGGGTATTTCGTTAATGCTGTTTGTTTCTCTAAGCCAAGAAACAAGGCCTAAACGATCAGAACCGAGACAGTGATGCCACATTTAACGTTTAAAGGTCAACACTTTGTGTTGAAATAGTTTTAAGCATCATGCACAAAGGGTTTACATTTAAAAGGTAAAAGTGCACTAATCTGCAGCGTCCCCGTTTGTCTCTCTAAGCCAGCAACAAGTACGAGAGAAAATGCTTTGTGATTGTCCAGAGTTAGCTCAGTATTTCCTTTTGTTTAACAGTATGTGTTATCACTTATCAGATGGGACTGGCTTTGGACTTGAATCCAGACCACATATTGCTGTAGTCTGACTCTGGCCACTATAGTCCTCTACAAATTGTATTTTGTTTTTTTAATAGAGTCATTAGTTGACTTGCTATACTATCTGATCGGAAAAAGCAGAGGCAGAGATCAATTATTTTATCAATTGCGGTACTCGTCTCTCCTTCTACATTTTGTTTTGTTGAAAAAAATAACGACTTAGTCGGCTACAGCGGAATCATATGATTTGCTCCCTCTTTCTTTCCCTCTTTGTTATTTCTTCACCTCTGTCTTCCCTCTCACTTATTCACTCTTTCAAAAACACAGACAAAAAAAAGTCACACACTGTAAGAAAAGTCATTTTGTCTGTAATAGAACCAAAACAGTCATATAGAAATAACAACGTGTATGGGTGGGTAAACCCTGGGTGCTTTGTGCTCCCACCTGGCTGCAGGTAAGCAGGTTGCACAGGTAGGCATTTAACAAGCCCTCCACAGGGCTGTCTGCCCCACTTAACACCTGACATACCCCCTCCATGCCGACCTCTGACCCCCGACCCCTGAGTGACAGCCAAGGAGACGTCTCTTAGATACTTTCCTTTCTCCGCACCCTCTTCTTTTCTTCTCGTCCGCTCAGTGAGTGCTGCAGAGTGAGACAAGGTGAAAGGTATCCCACCGGTTTCAAGAGGGGGGCCGCACAGGTGTTCATGCCTCCACACCTCTCAAGTTCAAAAGACTCCTTAGCAACCAGGGTAACAGTCAAACAATGTCCCTCCCCCACCTCTCTCTAACTCCCTAAGGGGACAGTGTCCTCTGTTTTACGGTCAGCCTAGGGAGGAAGACAGAATAGAGTAGTTTGCTTTCAAATGAATGATTTATGTGTACAATGTTGTATACCCTTATCTATGCTCTAACTCAGTCACTGACAATGGAAATACATACAGCAAATACCTGCACATACAGTACATTAGAATAATACCTTACACATGCTTATCCCCCTGTATCACATTGGTCCCTCACCTAAGATCTTGATTTTTTTCTTGGACCGTCCACATTTCCCGGCTCCTGCAGGTTTATGGGTTCCCCAAAAATGGGAGCTGGTCCAAGCATTACTAGTAACATTAGTGTCAGTAATTTAATGCTCAGGTGTGAATGGATTCTCAAACAAGCCGGGGAGGCCCCCGGCGAGGCCTGCGTCGGACCTCCAGGGCCAGCGGCAGGTTTAAATAAATACGGCGCTGAGCAGACATGTCGGCAGCTGGGGCCCGATATGGCCGCCGCTGTTTGTGTTGTGGCTTTGCTGGGGCGCTGAGGAGAGAGAGCTGAGGAGAGCCCAGCAGCCTGCTCCTACCATGTTTCCTGGGAGAAGTGAGTAAAAAAACCTGAGGAGAGAAATAAGTGGAACCTGAAAACTAGACTGTGTGCTATGTGCAGTTGCATGTGTGTGGGCAGCTTATGAGATCTAATGGTTTCTGTGTCAATGTTATCATTTAGTGCAGCTCTCGTGAATTCGCTTCCTCAAGCCAACCCCTGATATTTGCTGTGATTTTTTATGCAGTTGTACAACCCTCTTCCCTTGATCAGCCACTGACCGTATGTGTATATGACATGTCATTAGGGCTGGACGATATATCAAATTCATTTGATTAATTATAATGTATGTTTTGGCGCGATATTCCAAATTCCTGCCTGTATAGCAAGAATCAAGTTTATTTCCATTTTTTGTTTTTATGAGCGTTTATGTCCACATGTTCTTATGGTTCTCTTTTTGGTCCCGTCTCCTTTGCTCCTTCTGCTGTGACTGTGCTCCTTCTCATTTACACACCAAGCCCCTCCACCACACAATAAGCCCCACCCAAAAAATCAAGATATACAGTACTTGTCAAAAGTTCAGACACACCTACTCATTCAAGGGTTTTTCTTTATTTTTACTATTTTCTACATTGTTTTGATGTCTTCACTGTTATTCTACAATGATATAACACATTTTGAATCATGTAGTAATCAAAAAAGTGTTAAACAAATTGAGATTCTTCAAAGAAGCCACCCTTTGCCTTGATGACAACTTTGCAAACTCTTGGCACTCTCTCAACCAGCTTTATAAGGTAGTCACCTGGAATGCATTTCAATTAACAGGTCTGCCTTGTTAAAAGTTAATTTGTGGAATTTATTTCCTTTTAATGCATTTGTCACGTTCTGACCTTATTTCCTTTATTATGTCTTTGTGTGAGTTTGGTCAGGGCGTGAGTTGGGGTGGGTAGTCTATGTTCTTTTTTCTTTGTTGTATTTCTGTGTTTGGCCTGGTATGGTTCTCAATCAGAGGCAGCTGTCGATCATTGTCTCTGATTGAGAATCATACTTAGGTAGCCTGTTTTCCCCATTTTGGTTGTGGGTGATTATTTTCTGTCAGTGTTTCTTCATTACCTTACAGGACTGTGGTCCTTCTGTAGCTCAGTTGGTAGAGCATGGCACTTGTAACGCCAGGGTAGTGGGTTCGATCCCCGGGACCACCCATACGTAGAATGTATGCACACATGACTGTAAGTCGCTTTGGATAAAAGCGTCTGCTAAATGGCATATATTATTATTATATTATTATTATTATTATTATATATTACTGTTCGTTTGTCGTTTTGTTCGGTGTTCAGTTGTTTATTAAAATAATAAAACAACTGGTGTGTTCAGTTGTTTTATTACCACGCTGCGCATTGTTCCTCCTCTCTTTCTCCAGATGACAACCGTTACAATGTTTGAACCAATCAGTTGTGCTGTGACAAGGTAGGGTTGGTATACAGAAGATAGCCCTATTTTGGTAAAATATCAAGTCCATATTATGGAAAGAACAGCTCAAATAACCAACGAGAAATGACAGTACATCATTACTTGAAGGTCAGTCAAGGCGGCACATTTTAAGAACTTTGAAAGTTTCCTCAAGTGCAGTCTCAAAAACCATCAAGCGCCATGATGAAACTGGCTCTCATGAGGACCCCCACAGGAAAGGAAGACCCAGAGTTACCTCTGTTGCAGAGGATGAGTTCATTAGAGTTAACTGCACCTCAGAAATTGCAACCCAAATAAATGCTTCATAGAGTTCAAGTAACAGACACATCTCAACATCAACTGTTCAGAGGAGACTGTGTGAATCAGGCCATCATGGTCAAATTACTGCAAAGAAACCACTACTAAAGGACACCAATAAGAAGAAGAGACTTGTTTGGACCAAGAAACACGAGCAATGGACATTAGACCGGTGGAAATCTGTCCTTTGGTCTGATGAGTCCAAATTTGAGATTTTAAGTTCCAACCGCCATTTCTTTGTGACACGAGTAGGCGAACAGATGATCTCTGCACGTGTGGTTCCCACCATGAAGCATAGAGGAGGAGGTGTGATTGTGGCAGGATGCTTTGCTGGTGACACTGTCAGTGATTTATTTAGAATTCAAGGCACTCTTAACCAGCATGGCTACCACATCATTCTGCAGTGATATGCCACCACATCTGGTTTGCGCTGCGTGGGACTATCATTTGTTTTTCAACAAGACCATGACAAGTGCTCAGCATATGTGGGAACTCCTTCAAGACTGTTGTAAAAGTATTCCTTGTGAAGCTGGCTGAGAGAATGCGAAGAGTGTGCAAAGTTATCGTCAAGGCAAAGGGTGGCTACTTTGAAGAATCTTTAATATAAAATATATTTTAATTTGTTAAACACTTTTTTTGGTTACTACATGATTCCATATGTGTTATTTCATTATTTCGTTTTGATGTCTTCACTATTATTATACAATGTAAAAAAATGTAATAATAAAGAGAAAAAAAAACCCTACATGTCATATTTAGCAGGATATCCTAAACTAGTTGTAAAGGATAGGGGCTTGCTTATCTTCTGGTAATTCACCAAACACAGGTTAATGATGTATAAAGTTGCCTCTATGGCATATTATATTATAGGTACAACACCATCTGTATGGATTGCAAATGTATTAACAGTGATGGGATGAAAACATTAGATAAGACATTTAATGCAACAGGCATATATATTAGTTTGATGTTATCAGGGATTTTAAGCTTGCAAGTTTCTATGCATGTTAAACATATGGCATAGTCGGTAAGGGAGAGAAAGAGATGGACAGAGAGAGAGAGATCACGGGGAGGAGGAGGAGGAGGAGACCAGATGGGGCTGGGAGGGATGGTTTACGGATTAAGAGCTCAAAGAAAAGCAAAAAAGAAGGATCAGTTTCAAATATTTCTTTCCAGCCTGCCAGAAATCCTTACTTGATGGTCGGACTGTCATTAAAAGACTAGAGCTGTTGATTCCTTCAGGCTCTCGGCCAAAGATGGTATAAAGAAAGTGCACTTCTAAGTCCTGGGCTAAATCCACTGAATCCACAGAGAGCCCAGAAAGACACCTGCAGGATATATGATACTGTATATTTTATTCAATTTGTAAGGGTCAAGTGAATTACTATCATTATGCATTTGCTCAGCACTGTAGACACCCTTATTGAGCCATCTGTTTTTCTTACAACACTACTGTTGCTTTTCCATGGATACATTTATAGAGATATAGAGGTATAGAGGTATAGAGATATAGAGATACAGAGATATAGGTGTAGAGATATAGAGGTATAAAGATAGAGGTATAGACATGTAGGTATAAAGATATAGAGGTATAGAGATATAGAGGTATAGACATGTAGGTATAAAGATATAGAGGTATAGAGATATAGAGGTATAGACATGTAGAGGTATAGAGATATAGAGGTATAGAGATATAGAGTTATAGAGTTATAGAGTTATAGAGATATAGAGGTAAAGAGATTCAGATTCAGAGATTCAGAGATTCAACCCACTACCCTGGCGTTACAAGCGCCATGCTCTACCAACTGAGCTACGATAGAGGTATAGACATGTAGGTATAGACATGTAGAGGTATAGAGATATAGAGGTATATATATAGAGGTATAGAAGTATAGAGGTATAGAGATTCAGATTCAGAGATTCAGAGTGTTTAATGGTCACATGTACAGGGTTGCAGGTGTGATTGTAAGGTACAGTGTTTAATAGTCACATGTACAGGGTTGCAGGTGTGATTGCAGGGTACAGTGTTTAATAGTCACATGTACAGGGTTGCAGGTGTGATTGTAGGGTACAGTGTTTAATAGTCACATGTACAGGGTTGCAGGTGTGATTGTAGGGTACAGTGTTTAATAGTCACATGTACAGGGTTGCAGGTGTGATTGCAGGGTACAGTGTTTAATAGTCACGTGTACAGGGTTGCAGGTGTGATTGCAGGGTACAGTGTTTAATAGTCACATGTACAGGGTTGCAGGTGTGATTGCAGGGTACAGTGTTTAGTAGTCACGTGTACAGGGTTGCAGGTGTGATTGCAGGGTACAGTGTTTAATAGTCACATGTACAGGGTTGCAGGTGTGATTGCAGGATACAGTGTTTAATAGTCACATGTACAGGGTTGCAGGTGTGATGGCAGGGTACAGTGTTTAATAGTCACATGTACAGGGTTGCAGGTGTGATTGTAGGGTACAGTGTTTAATAGTCACATGTACAGGGTTGCAGGTGTGATTGCAGGATACAGTGTTTAATAGTCACATGTACAGGGTTGCAGGTGTGATTGCAGGATACAGTGTTTAATAGTCACATGTACAGGGTTGCAGGTGTGATTGCAGGGTACAGTGTTTAATAGTCACATGTACAGGGTTGCAGGTGTGATTGTAGGGTACAGTGTTTAATAGTCACATGTACAGGGTTGCAGGTGTGATTGCAGGGTACAGTGTTTAATAGTCACATGTACAGGGTTGCAGGTGTGATTGTAGGGTACAGTGTTTAATAGTCACATGTACAGGGTTGCAGGTGTGATTGCAGGGTACAGTGTTTAATAGTCACATGTACAGGGTTGCAAGTGTGATTGCAGGGTACAGTGTTTAATAGTCACATGTACAGGGTTGCAGGTGTGATTGCAGGGTACAGTGTTTAGTAGTCACGTGTACAGGGTTGCAGGTGTGATTGCAGGGTACAGTGTTTAATAGTCACATGTACAGGGTTGCAGGTGTGATTGCAGGATACAGTGTTTAATAGTCACATGTACAGGGTTGCAGGTGTGATGGCAGGGTACAGTGTTTAATAGTCACATGTACAGGGTTGCAGGTGTGATGGCAGGGTACAGTGTTTAATAGTCACATGTACAGGGTTGCAGGTGTGATTGTAGGGTACAGTGTTTAATGGTCACATGTACAGGGTTGCAGGTGTGATTGCAGGATACAGTGTTTAATAGTCACATGTACAGGGTTGCAGGTGTGATTGCAGGATACAGTGTTTAATAGTCACATGTACAGGGTTGCAGGTGTGATTGCAGGGTACAGTGTTTAATAGTCACATGTACAGGGTTGCAGGTGTGATTGCAGGGTACAGTGTTTAATAGTCACGTGTACAGGGTTGCAGGTGTGATTGCAGGGTACAGTGTTTAATAGTCACGTGTACAGGGTTGCAGGTGTGATTGCAGGGTACAGTGTTTAATAGTCACGTGTACAGGGTTGCAGGTGTGATTGCATGGTACAGTGTTTAATAGTCACATGTACAGGGTTGCAGGTGTGATTGTAGGGTACAGTGTTTAATAGTCACATGTACAGGGTTGCAGGTGTGATTGTAGGGTACAGTGAAAATCTTACGTGCTGAGCTCCCTCATGCAGGACTAAGTGAAATAAATAATGAAAATGTTATTAAAAAATAGAAATAGCACAATATACAACTGTGGTAGTGATGAATAAATAAATGATGAATAAATAAATGTCCATTGGGGTGGAGGCAGAGTAAAGACAGTTGAGGGTGTGTGGAGGGGGGGGGGGACCATAGTGGGGCAGCATGATCATTGAAGGGGTGTGGGGAGAAAAAAAACTATAAAAATGTGAATAAAAAAATCATTAATATACGTATTAACAACTGCAACAGTAATGAATGTTGTTGGCGTGGGGGCAGAGTAAAAGTCTGTTGGGGGGTGGGGGGAAAATGTCCATAGGGGGAGCCACATGTAAAGTAAGTGACCGTTGAGAGGGTGTGGGGGGGAAATGTCCACAGGGGGAGGGAGGGGGCAGATAGCTGACTAGTGGTGGCTATTCAGCAGCCTGATGATCTGGGATTAGAAACTATTGTCCAGTCTTCTAGTTTTTTCCATGATGCTCCTGTACTACTCGCGTTCAGCTGCACGTATCACCCTCTGAAGCGCCTTGCAGTCCGCTGTGGTGGAGTTGCCATACCAGGCTGTGATGCAGCCCGACAGTATGCTCTCGATGGTGCTCCTCTAGAACACTGAGGGCCCTCGTGGACAGGCCACATTTTTTCACAGTCGCTGTCGTGCCTTCTTCACTAAGGTGTCTGTGTGGTTAGACCATTTCAGCTTCACTGAGATGTGTAAGCCAAGGAATTTGAATTGTTGACCATCTCCACGGTGGCCCCGTTGATGAGGATGGGGGCGCGTCCAGCCTGGTTCATCCTAAATTCCACAATCAGCTCCTTTGTTTTGCTAACTTTGAGGGAGAGGTTGTTTACCTGGCAACACGCCGTCAGAGTGCCTACCTCCTCCCTGTAGGCTGTCTCGTCGTTGTATAGTGGTATACAAGTATGGATACAGGTATAGATGTGTTGACAGTAAGCATATTGTTTTAAGTCCCAGAACCAACTGCATAGTCCTACAGGAAATATGTTGAATGGATCCCTGTCTGTCTCAAAATGTTACTTTTGTAAATCCTACTAATAAGAATAATTACATCAATAGTTTGTTAATTCCTTTTAACATGTGTGTATACTATATATGATACAGTTTTTTCTACTTTTCCTTGTTTCATGAAAGAAGGGCAGAGACAAGACTTTGTCAGCTAAGTAAGTACATGCCATGCATTCTACTACAACACACCTGAAAACATTACACCCTGGCACCCTGGCACAAAAGGAGTTAATGTTGTTGTCATAACTTGGCCCACTGAGCTGAAACCTGTTAGACCCATGTTTTTATTGCTGCTTTGCTCGGATGGAAGTGGGGGAGAGGTGGGGGTGATCGGCTCTGCTGTTGTGGAACTTCAGCGCATTCTCGTCTACATCAACTTGACTAGACGGACATGGTAACATCAAGACCACCATAATTACCATCTCCACAATCCTGTCAGTTACCAGTTACCTCTCTGCGGTTGTCTGAGATAAATACCTGGATTAGTCTATGATGATGAAAATGCCGTATGTTGGTTAAACATGTAGTTAAGAAGTCATTTGTAATCTTCTCCCATAACCATATGATACTGTTTCTCCCATAACCGTATGATACTGTTTCTCCCATAACCGTATGATACTGGGTTTCTCCCATAACCGTATGATACTGTTTCTCCCATAACCGTATAATACTGTTTCTCCCATAACCGTATGATACTGTTTCTCCCATAACCGTATGATACTGGGTTTCTCCCATAACCGTATGATACTGGGTTTCTCCCATAACCGTATGGTACTGTTTCTCCCATAACCGTATGATACTGGGTTTCTCCCATAACCGTATGATACTGGGTTTCTCCCATAACCGTATGATACTGTTTCTCCCATAACCGTATAATACTGTTTCTCCCATAACCGTATGATACTGTTTCTCCCATAACCGTATGATACTGTTTCTCCCATAACCATATGATACTGGGTTTCTCCCATAACCGTATGATACTGTTTCTCCCATAACCGTATGATACTGTTTCTCCCATAACCGTATAATACTGTTTCTCCCATAACCGTATAATACTGTTTCTCCCATAACCGTATGATACTGTTTCTCCCATAACCGTATGATACTGTTTCTCCCATAACCGTATAATACTGTTTCTCCCATAACCGTATAATACTGTTTCTCCCATAACCGTATGATACTGTTTCTCCCATAACCGTATGATACTGTTTCTCCCATAACCGTATAATACTGTTTCTCCCATAACCGTATGATACTGTTTCTCCCATAACCGTATAATACTGTTTCTCCCATAACCGTATGATACTGTTTCTCCCATAACCGTATAATACTGTTTCTCCCATAACCGTATGATACTGTTTCTCCCATAACCGTATAATACTGTTTCTCCCATAACCGTATAATACTGTTTCTCCCATAACCGTATGATACGGTTTCTCCCATAACCGTATGATACTGTTTCTCCCATAACCGTATAATACTGTTTCTCCCATAACCGTATGATACTGTTTCTCCCATAACCGTATAATACTGTTTCTCCCATAACCGTATGATACTGTTTCTCCCATAACCGTATAATACTGTTTCTCCCATAACCGTATAATACTGTTTCTCCCATAACCGTATGATACTGTTTCTCCCATAACCGTATGATACTGTTTCTCCCATAACCGTATAATACTGTTTCTCCCATAACCGTATGATACTGTTTCTCCCATAACCGTAATAATACTGTTTCTCCCATAACCGTATAATACTGTTTCTCCCATAACCGTATGATACTGGGTTTCTCCCATAACCGTATGATACTGGGTTTCTCCCATAACCGTATGATACTGGGTTTCTCCCATAACCGTATGATACTGTTTCTCCCATAACCGTATGATACTGGGTTTCTCCCATAACCGTATGATACTGTTTCTCCCATAACCGTATGATACTGGGTTTCTCCCATAACCGTATGATACTGTTTCTCCAATAACCGTATGATACTGGGTTTCTCCCATAGCCGTATGATACTGGGTTTCTCCCATAACCGTATGATACTGGGTTTCTCCCATAACCGTATGATACTGGGTTTCTCCCATAACCGTATGATACTGTTTCTCCCATAACCGTATGATACTGGGTTTCTCCCATAACCGTATGATACTGGGTTTCTCCCATAACCGTATGATACTGGGTTTCTCCCATAACCGTATGATACTGTTTCTCCCATAACCGTATGATACTGGGTTTCTCCCATAGCCGTATGATACTGGGTTTCTCCCATAACCGTATGATACTGTTTCTCCCATAACCGTATGATACTGGGTTTCTCCCATAACCGTATGATACTGTTTCTCCCATAACCGTATGATACTGGGTTTCTCCCATAACCGTATGATACTGGGTTTCTCCCATAACCGTATGATACTGGGTTTCTCCCATAACCGTATGATACTGTTTCTCCCATAACCGTATGATACTGTTTCTCCCATAACCGTATGATACTGGGTTTCTCCCATAACCGTATGATACTGGGTTTCTCCCATAACCGTATGATACTGGGTTTCTCCCATAACCGTATGATACTGTTTCTCCCATAACCGTATAATACTGTTTCTCCCATAACCGTATGATACTGTTTCTCCCATAACCGTATGATACTGTTTCTCCCATAACCGTATGATACTGGGTTTCTCCCATAACCGTATGATACTGTTTCTCCCATAACCGTATGATACTGTTTCTCCCATAACCGTATAATACTGTTTCTCCCATAACCGTATAATACTGTTTCTCCCATAACCGTATGATACTGTTTCTCCCATAACCGTATGATACTGTTTCTCCCATAACCGTATAATACTGTTTCTCCCATAACCGTATAATACTGTTTCTCCCATAACCGTATGATACTGTTTCTCCCATAACCGTATGATACTGATTCTCCCATAACCGTATAATACTGTTTCTCCCATAACCGTATGATACTGTTTCTCCCATAACCGTATAATACTGTTTCTCCCATAACCGTATGATACTGTTTCTCCCATAACCGTATAATACTGTTTCTCCCATAACCGTATGATACTGTTTCTCCCATAACCGTATAATACTGTTTCTCCCATAACCGTATAATACTGTTTCTCCCATAACCGTATGATACTGTTTCTCCCATAACCGTATGATACTGTTTCTCCCATAACCGTATAATACTGTTTTTCCCATAACCGTATGATACTGTTTCTCCCATAACCGTATAATACTGTTTCTCCCATAACCGTATGATACTGTTTCTCCCATAACCGTATAATACTGTTTCTCCCATAACCGTATAATACTGTTTCTCCCATAACCGTATGATACTGTTTCTCCCATAACCGTATGATACTGTTTCTCCCATAACCGTATGATACTGTTTCTCCCATAACCGTATGATACTGTTTCTCCCATAACCGTATAATACTGTTTCTCCCATAACCGTATAATACTGTTTCTCCCATAACCGTATGATACTGGGTTTCTCCCATAACCGTATGATACTGGGTTTCTCCCATAACCGTATGATACTGGGTTTCTCCCATAACCGTATGATACTGTTTCTCCCATAACCGTATGATACTGGGTTTCTCCCATAACCGTATGATACTGTTTCTCCCATAACCGTATGATACTGGGTTTCTCCCATAACCGTATGATACTGTTTCTCCCATAACCGTATGATACTGGGTTTCTCCCATAGCCGTATGATACTGGGTTTCTCCCATAACCGTATGATACTGGGTTTCTCCCATAACCGTATGATACTGGGTTTCTCCCATAACCGTATGATACTGTTTCTCCCATAACCGTATGATACTGGGTTTCTCCCATAACCGTATGATACTGGGTTTCTCCCATAACCGTATGATACTGGGTTTCTCCCATAACCGTATGATACTGTTTCTCCCATAACCGTATGATACTGGGTTTCTCCCATAGCCGTATGATACTGGGTTTCTCCCATAACCGTATGATACTGTTTCTCCCATAACCGTATGATACTGGGTTTCTCCCATAACCGTATGATACTGTTTCTCCCATAACCGTATGATACTGGGTTTCTCCCATAACCGTATGATACTGGGTTTCTCCCATAACCGTATGATACTGGGTTTCTCCCATAACCGTATGATACTGTTTCTCCCATAACCGTATGATACTGTTTCTCCCATAACCGTATGATACTGGGTTTCTCCCATAACCGTATGATACTGGGTTTCTCCCATAACCGTATGATACTGTTTCTCCCATAACCGTATGATACTGTTTCTCCCATAACCGTATGATACTGTTTCTCCCATAACCGTATGATACTGGGTTTCTCCCATAACCGTATGATACTGTTTCTCCCATAACCGTATGATACTGGGTTTCTCCCATAGCCGTATGATACTGGGTTTCTCCCATAACCGTATGATACTGGGTTTCTCCCATAGCCGTATGATACTGGGTTTCTCCCATAGCCGTATGATACTGGGTTTCTCCCATAACCGTATGATACTGGGTTTCTCCCATAACCGTATGATACTGGGTTTCTCCCATAACCGTATGATACTGGGTTTCTCCCATAACCGTATGGTACTGTTTCTCCCATAACCGTATGATACTGGGTTTCTCCCATAACCGTATGATACTGGGTTTCTCCCATAACTGTATGATACTGTTTCTCCCATAACCGTATGATACTGTTTCTCCCATAACCGTATGATACTGGGTTTCTCCCATAACCGTATAATACTGTTTCTCCCATAACCGTATGATACTGGGTTTCTCCCATAACCGTATGATACTGGGTTTCTCCCATAACCGTATAATACTGTTTCTCCCATAACCGTATAATACTGTTTCTCCCATAACCGTATGATACTGTTTCTCCCATAACCGTATAATACTGTTTCTCCCATAACCGTATAATACTGTTTCTCCCATAACCGTATGATACTGGGTTTCTCCCATAACCGTATGATACTGGGTTTCTCCCATAACCGTATGATACTGGGTTTCTCCCATAACCGTATGATACTGTTTCTCCCATAACCGTATGATACTGGGTTTCTCCCATAACCGTATGATACTGTTTCTCCCATAACCGTATGATACTGGGTTTCTCCCATAACCGTATGATACTGTTTCTCCCATAACCGTATGATACTGGGTTTCTCCCATAGCCGTATGATACTGGGTTTCTCCCATAACCGTATGATACTGGGTTTCTCCCATAACCGTATGATACTGGGTTTCTCCCATAACCGTATGATACTGTTTCTCCCATAACCGTATGATACTGGGTTTCTCCCATAACCGTATGATACTGGGTTTCTCCCATAACCGTATGATACTGGGTTTCTCCCATAACCGTATGATACTGTTTCTCCCATAACCGTATGATACTGGGTTTCTCCCATAGCCGTATGATACTGGGTTTCTCCCATAACCGTATGATACTGTTTCTCCCATAACCGTATGATACTGGGTTTCTCCCATAACCGTATGATACTGTTTCTCCCATAACCGTATGATACTGGGTTTCTCCCATAACCGTATGATACTGGGTTTCTCCCATAACCGTATGATACTGGGTTTCTCCCATAACCGTATGATACTGTTTCTCCCATAACCGTATGATACTGTTTCTCCCATAACCGTATGATACTGGGTTTCTCCCATAACCGTATGATACTGGGTTTCTCCCATAACCGTATGATACTGTTTCTCCCATAACCGTATGATACTGTTTCTCCCATAACCGTATGATACTGTTTCTCCCATAACCGTATGATACTGGGTTTCTCCCATAACCGTATGATACTGTTTCTCCCATAACCGTATGATACTGGGTTTCTCCCATAGCCGTATGATACTGGGTTTCTCCCATAACCGTATGATACTGGGTTTCTCCCATAGCCGTATGATACTGGGTTTCTCCCATAGCCGTATGATACTGGGTTTCTCCCATAACCGTATGATACTGGGTTTCTCCCATAACCGTATGATACTGGGTTTCTCCCATAACCGTATGATACTGGGTTTCTCCCATAACCGTATGGTACTGTTTCTCCCATAACCGTATGATACTGGGTTTCTCCCATAACCGTATGATACTGGGTTTCTCCCATAACTGTATGATACTGTTTCTCCCATAACCGTATGATACTGTTTCTCCCATAACCGTATGATACTGGGTTTCTCCCATAACCGTATAATACTGTTTCTCCCATAACCGTATGATACTGGGTTTCTCCCATAACCGTATGATACTGGGTTTCTCCCATAACCGTATAATACTGTTTCTCCCATAACCGTATAATACTGTTTCTCCCATAACCGTATGATACTGTTTCTCCCATAACCGTATAATACTGTTTCTCCCATAACCGTATAATACTGTTTCTCCCATAACCGTATGATACTGTTTCTCCCATAACCGTATGATACTGTTTCTCCCATAACCGTATAATACTGTTTCTCCCATAACCGTATGATACTGTTTCTCCCATAACCGTATAATACTGTTTCTCCCATAACCGTATGATACTGTTTCTCCCATAACCGTATAATACTGTTTCTCCCATAACCGTATAATACTGTTTCTCCCATAACCGTATGATACTGTTTCTCCCATAACCGTATGATACTGTTTCTCCCATAACCGTATAATACTGTTTCTCCCATAACCGTATGATACTGTTTCTCCCATAACCGTATAATACTGTTTCTCCCATAACCGTATAATACTGTTTCTCCCATAACCGTATGATACTGGGTTTCTCCCATAACCGTATGATACTGGGTTTCTCCCATAACCGTATGATACTGGGTTTCTCCCATAACCGTATGATACTGTTTCTCCCATAACCGAATGATACTGGGTTTCTCCCATAACCGTATGATACTGTTTCTCCCATAACCGTATGATACTGGGTTTCTCCCATAACCGTATGATACTGTTTCTCCAATAACCGTATGATACTGGGTTTCTCCCATAGCCGTATGATACTGGGTTTCTCCCATAACCGTATGATACTGGGTTTCTCCCATAACCGTATGACACTGGGTTTCTCCCATAACCGTATGATACTGTTTCTCCCATAACCGTATGATACTGGGTTTCTCCCATAACCGTATGATACTGTTTCTCCCATAACCGTATGATACTGGGTTTCTCCCATAGCCGTATGATACTGGGTTTCTCCCATAGCCGTATGATACTGGGTTTCTCCCATAACCGTATGATACTGGGTTTCTCCCATAACCGTATGATACTGGGTTTCTCCCATAACCGTATGATACTGTTTCTCCCATAACCGTATGATACTGGGTTTCTCCCATAACCGTATGATACTGGGTTTCTCCCATAACCGTATGATACTGGGTTTCTCCCATAACCGTATGATACTGTTTCTCCCATAACCGTATGATACTGGGTTTCTCCCATAGCCGTATGATACTGGGTTTCTCCCATAACCGTATGATACTGTTTCTCCCATAACCGTATGATACTGGGTTTCTCCCATAACCGTATGATACTGTTTCTCCCATAACCGTATGATACTGGGTTTCTCCCATAACCGTATGATACTGGGTTTCTCCCATAACCGTATGATACTGGGTTTCTCCCATAACCGTATGATACTGTTTCTCCCATAACCGTATGATACTGTTTCTCCCATAACCGTATGATACTGGGTTTCTCCCATAACCGTATGATACTGGGTTTCTCCCATAACCGTATGATACTGGGTTTCTCCCATAACCGTATGATACTGTTTCTCCCATAACCGTATGATACTGTTTCTCCCATAACCGTATGATACTGGGTTTCTCCCATAACCGTATGATACTGTTTCTCCCATAACCGTATGATACTGGGTTTCTCCCATAGCCGTATGATACTGGGTTTCTCCCATAACCGTATGATACTGGGTTTCTCCCATAGCCGTATGATACTGGGTTTCTCCCATAGCCGTATGATACTGGGTTTCTCCCATAACCGTATGATACTGGGTTTCTCCCATAACCGTATGATACTGGGTTTCTCCCATAACCGTATGATACTGGGTTTCTCCCATAACCGTATGGTACTGTTTCTCCCATAACCGTATGATACTGGGTTTCTCCCATAACCGTATGATACTGGGTTTCTCCCATAACTGTATGATACTGTTTCTCCCATAACCGTATGATACTGTTTCTCCCATAACCGTATGATACTGGGTTTCTCCCATAACCGTATGATACTGTTTCTCCCATAACCGTATGATACTGGGTTTCTCCCATAACCGTATGATACTGGGTTTCTCCCATAACCGTATAATACTGTTTCTCCCATAACTGTATAATACTGTTTCTCCCATAACCGTATGATACTGTTTCTCCCATAACCGTATGATACTGTTTCTCCCATAACCGTATAATACTGTTTCTCCCATAACCGTATGATACTGTTTCTCCCATAACCGTATAATACTGTTTCTCCCATAACCGTATAATACTGTTTTCCCATAACCGTATGATACTGGGTTTCTCCCATAACCGTATGATACTGGGTTTCTCCCATAACCGTATGATACTGGGTTTCTCCCATAACCGTATGATACTGTTTCTCCCATAACCGTATGATACTGGGTTTCTCCCATAACCGTATGATACTGTTTCTCCCATAACCGTATGATACTGTTTCTCCCATAACCGTATGATACTGGGTTTCTCCCATAACCGTATGATACTGGGTTTCTCCCATAACCGTATGATACTGGGTTTCTCCCATAACCGTATGATACTGTTTCTCCCATAACCGTATGATACTGTTTCTCCCATAACCGTATGATACTGGGTTTCTCCCATAACCGTATGATACTGTTTCTCCCATAACCGTATGATACTGTTTCTCCCATAACCGTATGATACTGGGTTTCTCCCATAGCCGTATGATACTGGGTTTCTCCCATAGCCGTATGATACTGGGTTTCTCCCATAGCCGTATGATACTGGGTTTCTCCCATAACCGTATGATACTGGGTTTCTCCCATAACCGTATGATACTGGGTTTCTCCCATAACCGTATGATACTGGGTTTCTCCCATAACCGTATGGTACTGTTTCTCCCATAACCGTATGATACTGGGTTTCTCCCATAACCGTATGATACTGGGTTTCTCCCATAACCGTATGATACTGTTTCTCCCATAACCGTATGATACTGTTTCTCCCATAACCGTATGATACTGGGTTTCTCCCATAACCGTATGATACTGTTTCTCCCATAACCGTATGATACTGGGTTTCTCCCATAACCGTATGATACTGGGTTTCTCCCATAACCGTATAATACTGTTTCTCCCATAACCGTATAATACTGTTTCTCCCATAACCGTATGATACTGTTTCTCCCATAACCGTATGATACTGTTTCTCCCATAACCGTATAATACTGTTTCTCCCATAACCGTATGATACTGTTTCTCCCATAACCGTATAATACTGTTTCTCCCATAACCGTATAATACTGTTTCTCCCATAACCGTATGATACTGGGTTTCTCCCATAACCGTATGATACTGGGTTTCTCCCATAACCGTATGATACTGGGTTTCTCCCATAACCGTATGATACTGTTTCTCCCATAACCGTATGATACTGGGTTTCTCCCATAACCGTATGATACTGTTTCTCCCATAACCGTATGATACTGGGTTTCTCCCATAACCGTATGATACTGTTTCTCCAATAACCGTATGATACTGGGTTTCTCCCATAGCCGTATGATACTGGGTTTCTCCCATAACCGTATGATACTGGGTTTCTCCCATAACCGTATGATACTGGGTTTCTCCCATAACCGTATGATACTGTTTCTCCCATAACCGTATGATACTGGGTTTCTCCCATAACCGTATGATACTGTTTCTCCCATAACCGTATGATACTGGGTTTCTCCCATAACCGTATGATACTGGGTTTCTCCCATAACCGTATGATACTGGGTTTCTCCCATAACCGTATGATACTGTTTCTCCCATAACCGTATGATACTGTTTCTCCCATAACCGTATGATATTGGGTTTCTCCCATAACCGTATGATACTGGGTTTCTCCCATAACCGTATGATACTGTTTCTCCCATAACCGTATGATACTGGGTTTCTCCCATAACCGTATGATACTGTTTCTCCCATAACCGTATAATACTGTTTCTCCCATAACCGTATGATACTGTTTCTCCCATAACCGTATGATACTGTTTCTCCCATAACCGTGTGATACTGGGTTTCTCCCATAACCGTATGATACTGTTTCTCCCATAACCGTATGATACTGTTTCTCCCATAACCGTATAATACTGTTTCTCCCATAACCGTATAATACTGTTTCTCCCATAACCGTATGATACTGTTTCTCCCATAACCGTATGATACTGTTTCTCCCATAACCGTATAATACTGTTTCTCCCATAACCGTATAATACTGTTTCTCCCATAACCGTATGATACTGTTTCTCCCATAACCGTATGATACTGTTTCTCCCATAACCGTATAATACTGTTTCTCCCATAACCGTATGATACTGTTTCTCCCATAACCGTATAATACTGTTTCTCCCATAACCGTATGATACTGTTTCTCCCATAACCGTATGATACTGTTTCTCCCATAACCGTATGATACTGTTTCTCCCATAACCGTATGATACTGTTTCTCCCATAACCGTATAATACTGTTTCTCCCATAACCGTATAATACTGTTTCTCCCATAACCGTATGATACTGTTTCTCCCATAACCGTATGATACTGTTTCTCCCATAACCGTATGATACTGTTTCTCCCATAACCGTATAATACTGTTTCTCCCATAACCGTATAATACTGTTTCTCCCATAACCGTATAATACTGTTTCTCCCATAACCGTATGATACTGGGTTTCTCCCATAACCGTATGATACTGGGTTTCTCCCATAACCGTATGATACTGGGTTTCTCCCATAACCGTATGATACTGTTTCTCCCATAACCGTATGATACTGGGTTTCTCCCATAACCGTATGATACTGTTTCTCCCATAACCGTATGATACTGGGTTTCTCCCATAACCGTATGATACTGTTTCTCCAATAACCGTATGATACTGGGTTTCTCCCATAGCCGTATGATACTGGGTTTCTCCCATAACCGTATGATACTGGGTTTCTCCCATAACCGTATGATACTGGGTTTCTCCCATAACCGTATGATACTGTTTCTCCCATAACCGTATGATACTGGGTTTCTCCCATAACCGTATGATACTGGGTTTCTCCCATAACCGTATGATACTGGGTTTCTCCCATAACCGTATGATACTGTTTCTCCCATAACCGTATGATACTGGGTTTCTCCCATAGCCGTATGATACTGGGTTTCTCCCATAACCGTATGATACTGTTTCTCCCATAACCGTATGATACTGGGTTTCTCCCATAACCGTATGATACTGTTTCTCCCATAACCGTATGATACTGGGTTTCTCCCATAACCGTATGATACTGGGTTTCTCCCATAACCGTATGATACTGGGTTTCTCCCATAACCGTATGATACTGGGTTTCTCCCATAACCGTATGATACTGGGTTTCTCCCATAACCGTATGATACTGTTTCTCCCATAACCGTATGATACTGTTTCTCCCATAACCGTATGATACTGGGTTTCTCCCATAACCGTATGATACTGTTTCTCCCATAACCGTATGATACTGGGTTTCTCCCATAGCCGTATGATACTGGGTTTCTCCCATAACCGTATGATACTGGGTTTCTCCCATAGCCGTATGATACTGGGTTTCTCCCATAGCCGTATGATACTGGGTTTCTCCCATAACCGTATGATACTGGGTTTCTCCCATAACCGTATGATACTGGGTTTCTCCCATAACCGTATGATACTGGGTTTCTCCCATAACCGTATGGTACTGTTTCTCCCATAACCGTATGATACTGGGTTTCTCCCATAACCGTATGATACTGGGTTTCTCCCATAACTGTATGATACTGTTTCTCCCATAACCGTATGATACTGTTTCTCCCATAACCGTATGATACTGGGTTTCTCCCATAACCGTATGATACTGTTTCTCCCATAACCGTATGATACTGGGTTTCTCCCATAACCGTATGATACTGGGTTTCTCCCATAACCGTATGATACTGGGTTTCTCCCATAGCCGTATGATACTGGGTTTCTCCCATAACCGTATGATACTGGGTTTCTCCCATAGCCGTATGATACTGGGTTTCTCCCATAGCCGTATGATACTGGGTTTCTCCCATAACCGTATGATACTGGGTTTCTCCCATAACCGTATGATACTGGGTTTCTCCCATAACCGTATGATACTGGGTTTCTCCCATAACCGTATGGTACTGTTTCTCCCATAACCGTATGATACTGGGTTTCTCCCATAACCGTATGATACTGGGTTTCTCCCATAACCGTATGATACTGTTTCTCCCATAACCGTATGATACTGGGTTTCTCCCATAACCGTATGATACTGTTTCTCCCATAACCGTATGATACTGGGTTTCTCCCATAACCGTATGATACTGTTTCTCCCATAACCGTATGATACTGGGTTTCTCCCATAACCGTATGATACTGGGTTTCTCCCATAACCGTATGATACTGGGTTTCTCCCATAACCGTATGATACTGGGTTTCTCCCATAACCGTATGATACTGGGTTTCTCCCATAACCGTATGATACTGTTTCTCCCATAACCATATGATACTGGGCTTCTCCCATAACCGTATGATACTGTTTCTCCCATAACCGTATAATACTGTTTCTCCCATAACCGTATGATACTGTTTCTCCCATAACCGTATGATACTGTTTCTCCCATAACCGTATGATACTGTTTCTCCCATAACCGTATGATACTGGGTTTCTCCCATAACCGTATGATACTGTTTCTCCCATAACCGTATGATACTGGGTTTCTCCCATAACCGTATAATACTGTTTCTCCCATAACCGTATGATACTGTTTCTCCCATAACCGTATGATACTGTTTCTCCCATAACCGTATAATACTGTTTCTCCCATAACCGTATAATACTGTTTCTCCCATAACCGTATGATACTGGGTTTCTCCCATAACCGTATGATACTGGGTTTCTCCCATAACCGTATGATACTGTTTCTCCCATAACCGTATGATACTGGGTTTCTCCCATAACCGTATGATACTGTTTCTCCCATAACCGTATGATACTGGGTTTCTCCCATAACCGTATAATACTGTTTCTCCCATAACCGTATGATACTGTTTCTCCCATAACCGTATGATACTGTTTCTCCCATAATCGTATAATACTGTTTCTCCCATAACCGTATAATACTGTTTCTCCCATAACCGTATGATACTGTTTCTCCCATAACCGTATGATACTGGGTTTCTCCCATAACCATATGATACTGTTTCTCCCATAACCGTATGATACTGTTTCTCCCATAACCGTATGATACTGTTTCTCCCATAACCGTATGATACTGTTTCTCCCATAACCGTATGATACTGTTTCTCCCATAACCGTATGATACTGGGTTTCTCCCATAACCGTATGATACTGTTTCTCCCATAACCGTATGATACTGTTTCTCCCATAACCGTATGACACTGTTTCTCCCATAACCGTATGATACTGTTTCTCCCATAACCGTATGATACTGGGTTTCTCCCATAACCGTATGATACTGTTTCTCCCATAACCGTATGATACTGTTTCTCCCATAACCGTATGATACTGTTTCTCCCATAACCGTATAATACTGTTTCTCCCATAACCGTATGATACTGGGTTTCTCCCATAACCGTATGATACTGTTTCTCCCATAACCGTATAATACTGTTTCTCCCATAACCGTATAATACTGTTTCTCCCATAACCGTATAATACTGTTTCTCCCATAACCGTATAATACTGTTTCTCCCATAACCGTATAATACTGTTTCTCCCATAACCGTATGATACTGGGTTTCTCCCATAACCGTATGATACTGGGTTTCTCCCATAACCGTATGATACTGGGTTTCTCCCATAACCGTATAATACTGTTTCTCCCATAACCGTATAATACTGTTTCTCCCATAACCGTATGATACTGTTTCTCCCATAACCGTATAATACTGTTTCTCCCATAACCGTATAATACTGTTTCTCCCATAACCGTATAATACTGTTTCTCCCATAACCGTATAATACTGTTTCTCCCATAACCGTATGATACTGGGTTTCTCCCATAACCGTATAATACTGTTTCTCCCATAACCGTATAATACTGTTTCTCCCATAACCGTATAATACTGTTTCTCCCATAACCGTATGATACTGTTTCTCCCATAACCGTATAATACTGTTTCTCCCATAACCGTATAATACTGTTTCTCCCATAACCGTATAATACTGTTTCTCCCATAACCGTATGATACTGTTTCTCCCATAACCGTATAATACTGTTTCTCCCATAACCGTATGATACTGTTTCTCCCATAACCGTATGATACTGGGTTTCTCCCATAACCGTATGATACTGTTTCTCCCATAACCGTATAATACTGTTTCTCCCATAACCGTATGATACTGTTTCTCCCATAACCGTATAATACTGTTTCTCCCATAACCGTATGATACTGGGTTTCTCCCATAACCGTATGATACTGTTTCTCCCATAACCGTATAATACTGTTTCTCCCATAACCGTATAATACTGTTTCTCCCATAACCGTATAATACTGTTTCTCCCATAACCGTATGATACTGTTTCTCCCATAACCGTATAATACTGTTTCTCCCATAACCGTATGATACTGTTTCTCCCATAACCGTATGATACTGGGTTTCTCCCATAACCGTATGATACTGGGTTTCTCCCATAACCGTATGATACTGTTTCTCCCATAACCGTATGATACTGGGTTTCTCCCATAACCGTATGATACTGGGTTTCTCCCATAACCGTATGATACTGGGTTTCTCCCATAACCGTATGATACTGGGTTTCTCCCATAACCGTATGATACTGTTTCTCCCATAACCATATGATACTGGGCTTCTCCCATAACCGTATGATACTGTTTCTCCCATAACCGTATAATACTGTTTCTCCCATAACCGTATGATACTGTTTCTCCCATAACCGTATGATACTGTTTCTCCCATAACCGTATGATACTGTTTCTCCCATAACCGTATGATACTGGGTTTCTCCCATAACCGTATGATACTGTTTCTCCCATAACCGTATAATACTGTTTCTCCCATAACCGTATAATACTGTTTCTCCCATAACCGTATAATACTGTTTCTCCCATAACCGTATGATACTGGGTTTCTCCCATAACCGTATGATACTGGGTTTCTCCCATAACCGTATGATACTGTTTCTCCCATAACCGTATGATACTGGGTTTCTCCCATAACCGTATGATACTGTTTCTCCCATAACCGTATGATACTGGGTTTCTCCCATAACCGTATAATACTGTTTCTCCCATAACCGTATGATACTGTTTCTCCCATAACCGTATGATACTGTTTCTCCCATAATCGTATAATACTGTTTCTCCCATAACCGTATAATACTGTTTCTCCCATAACCGTATGATACTGTTTCTCCCATAACCGTATGATACTGGGTTTCTCCCATAACCATATGATACTGTTTCTCCCATAACCGTATGATACTGTTTCTCCCATAACCGTATGATACTGTTTCTCCCATAACCGTATGATACTGTTTCTCCCATAACCGTATGATACTGTTTCTCCCATAACCGTATGATACTGGGTTTCTCCCATAACCGTATGATACTGTTTCTCCCATAACCGTATGATACTGTTTCTCCCATAACCGTATGATACTGTTTCTCCCATAACCGTATGATACTGTTTCTCCCATAACCGTATGATACTGGGTTTCTCCCATAACCGTATGATACTGTTTCTCCCATAACCGTATGATACTGTTTCTCCCATAACCGTATGATACTGTTTCTCCCATAACCGTATAATACTGTTTCTCCCATAACCGTATGATACTGTTTCTCCCATAACCGTATGATACTGTTTCTCCCATAACCGTATGATACTGTTTCTCCCATAACCGTATAATACTGTTTCTCCCATAACCGTATGATACTGTTTCTCCCATAACCGTATAATACTGTTTCTCCCATAACCGTATAATACTGTTTCTCCCATAACCGTATGATACTGGGTTTCTCCCATAACCGTATGATACTGGGTTTCTCCCATAACCGTATGATACTGGGTTTCTCCCATAACCGATACTGTTTCTCCCATAACCGTATAATACTGTTTCTCCCATAACCGTATGATACTGTTTCTCCCATAACCGTATGATACTGTTTCTCCCATAACCGTATAATACTGTTTCTCCCATAACCGTATAATACTGTTTCTCCCATAACCGTATAATACTGTTTCTCCCATAACCGTATAATACTGTTTCTCCCATAACCGTATGATACTGGGTTTCTCCCATAACCGTATAATACTGTTTCTCCCATAACCGTATAATACTGTTTCTCCCATAACCGTATAATACTGTTTCTCCCATAACCGTGATACTGTTTCTCCCATAACCGTATAATACTGTTTCTCCCATAACCGTATAATACTGTTTCTCCCATAACCGTATAATACTGTTTCTCCCATAACCGTATGATACTGTTTCTCCCATAACCGTATAATACTGTTTCTCCCATAACCGTATGATACTGTTTCTCCCATAACCGTATGATACTGGGTTTCTCCCATAACCGTATGATACTGTTTCTCCCATAACCGTATAATACTGTTTCTCCCATAACCGTATGATACTGTTTCTCCCATAACCGTATAATACTGTTTCTCCCATAACCGTATGATACTGGGTTTCTCCCATAACCGTATGATACTGTTTCTCCCATAACCGTATAATACTGTTTCTCCCATAACCGTATAATACTGTTTCTCCCATAACCGTATAATACTGTTTCTCCCATAACCGTATGATACTGTTTCTCCCATAACCGTATAATACTGTTTCTCCCATAACCGTATGATACTGTTTCTCCCATAACCGTATGATACTGGGTTTCTCCCATAACCGTATGATACTGGGTTTCTCCCATAACCGTATGATACTGGGTTTCTCCCATAACCGTATGATACTGTTTCTCCCATAACCGTATGATACTGTTTCTCCCATAACCGTATAATACTGTTTCTCCCATAACCGTATAATACTGTTTCTCCCATAACCGTATGATACTGTTTCTCCCATAACCGTATGATACTGTTTCTCCCATAACCGTATGATACTGTTTCTCCCATAACCGTATGATACTGTTTCTCCCATAACCGTATGATACTGTTTCTCCCATAACCGTATGATACTGGGTTTCTCCCATAACCGTATGATACTGGGTTTCTCCCATAACCGTATGATACTGTTTCTCCCATAACCGTATGATACTGGGTTTCTCCCATAACCGTATAATACTGTTTCTCCCATAACCGTATATTACTGTTTCTCCCATAACCGTATGATACTGTTTCTCCCATAACCGTATGATACTGTTTCTCCCATAACCGTATAATACTGTTTCTCCCATAACCGTATAATACTGTTTCTCCCATAACCGTATAATACTGTTTCTCCCATAACCGTATAATACTGTTTCTCCCATAACCGTATGATACTGTTTCTCCCATAACCGTATAATACTGTTTCTCCCATAACCGTATAATACTGTTTCTCCCATAACCGTATAATACTGTTTCTCCCATAACCGTATGATACTGTTTCTCCCATAACCGTATGATACTGGGTTTCTCCCATAACCGTATGATACTGGGTTTCTCCCATAACCGTATGATACTGGGTTTCTCCCATAACCGTATGATACTGTTTCTCCCATAACCGTATGATACTGTTTCTCCCATAACCGTATAATACTGTTTCTCCCATAACCGTATAATACTGTTTCTCCCATAACCGTATGATACTGTTTCTCCCATAACCGTATGATACTGTTTCTCCCATAACCGTATGATACTGTTTCTCCCATAACCGTATGATACTGTTTCTCCCATAACCGTATGATACTGTTTCTCCCATAACCGTATGATACTGGGTTTCTCCCATAACCGTATGATACTGGGTTTCTCCCATAACCGTATGATACTGTTTCTCCCATAACCGTATGATACTGGGTTTCTCCCATAACCGTATAATACTGTTTCTCCCATAACCGTATATTACTGTTTCTCCCATAACCGTATGATACTGTTTCTCCCATAACCGTATGATACTGTTTCTCCCATAACCGTATAATACTGTTTCTCCCATAACCGTATAATACTGTTTCTCCCATAACCGTATAATACTGTTTCTCCCATAACCGTATAATACTGTTTCTCCCATAACCGTATGATACTGTTTCTCCCATAACCGTATAATACTGTTTCTCCCATAACCGTATAATACTGTTTCTCCTATAACCGTATAATACTGTTTCTCCCATAACCGTATAATACTGTTTCTCCCATAACCGTATGATACTGGGTTTCTCCCATAACCGTATAATACTGTTTCTCCCATAACCGTATAATACTGTTTCTCCCATAACCGTATAATACTGTTTCTCCCATAACCGTATGATACTGGGTTTCTCCCATAACCGTATGATACTGGGTTTTGGTATCTACACATATCATCTGAATCTGGCATTGAGCCAGTAGTGTGTAGCACATGCACTGTAGATTATTCAATAACTGTCTGTGTCCAATAGAATGTTCCCCTAGGGGACAATAAAGTTGATCCTATTCTGTCCTGAGATAGACATTTGCAACTTGGACAACCCAAGGTAATTCTAAACAGCTTTTTGCAAAACACACACACACACACACACACACACACACACACACACACACACACACACACACACACACACACACACACACACACACACACACACACACACACACACACACACACACACACACACACACACACACACACACACTGCACTAGCCATCACATTATGGGGGGCTCAGATCAGATGATGGTGGTGAGAAGGCCAAGGCCACCTTTGTTAGTCTGACCATCGTGTTTCATTCTTGGGCAAAACTCTGGGAGTGGGATAGCAGAACCCAATCCTTCAGTCTATGGATAGCAGGGCCAGAGAGGAGCAGAAGAATGGCAGAGGGTTAGGGTGTTCCCTGTATCAGACACTCTGAGAGGTCAACCTTTGGATCATCCCAAGTCGTTCATCAAATATTTAGCTCCTCTGTCACTCGTCAACACCCAGGCAGGCCAGACCTGGATGAGACAGTCCCTTTTCACAGCTGCTGAGTAGATGCCATTGGATAGGTTAATTGAGGAAGCTTACCAGGCGTATTGCATCAGAGTAACCGTTCACTCTGCGCTGTTCTTGCTATAAACCTGAAGATAATAGGTAGAAGATTAGCCTAGTCCCAGATCTGTTTATGCTGTCTTGCCAACTGCTACAGTCATTGTCATGCCAACCAACCATAAGAGTTGGCAATACAGCAGATCTGGGACCAGGTAAAGATAAGATTTGTTGCTGGCATTATCTGGCTCTCACTGATAGCTTGACATGCTATAAAGCTTCTGGTTTCCACCAGGGTAAACAAACACTAAAAAACATTGTTACTCTTTTGGAACCCAAATTCCTTTCATCCCTTTGATAAAAGATTTCCTGACCATTGTCAACTTGTTATAACCTCATTGCATTGACTAAGGGTTCATATTCCTTCCAATGGGGATTGATACCTCAAGTTCTTTTGTGAATGTGTTTTGGAGAGTGGAGAAATACAAATATGTGGAGATACAGAGAGGAGCCCCGCCAGGCACTACCCACACCTTCACCACTTCTTTATTGTGCCAGTTTAGGGATTAGTTACCAGATACGACAGATTTCAATGACCATGAATTTCCAAACATCAGAACATCAGAACATAATGGAGGGACCTTTAAGTGGTAGTAAGTCCTGTCAGCAGAACAAAAGGTGCAGAAAATATTTTTGTGTCGACTATAACAACGATAATGTTTCAGGTGACATTCTCCCGCGATACACCTGAGACAGGTGACTTTTGCGTTGGGAGGATTATCTGTTATGGAGTATGGAGAAGTCCCCATTGTGACAGGCCAAGGATATGAATAACCAAAGAGTTGGCTGCGAATAGGGGGAAGACGCTGGCACTGAACATCCCGAAAGATAACAATGTATGCCAATCAAAACTATAAGCATGAATTAATAAACAAGTAAAAAAAATACTTTAGGGGTACCTCTAAGTACTCCCCAAACGCCTCCTGACAATGAAACCCTAGCACCAGTAGCTTCTGCATAAATTATTGGGTATCCAAATTTGACTCAATTATTCAGAAGATAATTGGCCCAGCTTAATTGGTTGTGGAGCATAAAAAATTCACCTCACCTCTTAAGGCACATCAGACCCCACTTATAATGAGGACAGATGGCTGTTTGTTGGGTAGGGTGTCAGGTGGGAAGGCTTTGTCATATTTACACTTCCCCTTGTTAGGGGGCGGATTAGGTTATACCTTCCAGCGTGCAACACAGTTTCTCTTTTTTAGGGTCCAACTGCTGACACTGTTGAATTATTGACACACTGTCCACTGATGAAGTGACAAATGTTTTGTTCATTTTTATTTTGGCTTAGTAAAGTGCTCTGTAAGGAAGGTTCTGCAGTTTATTGGTCAAAAAGGTGTCATGTAAGGAAACGTTTTCATGGCACGATTCTGATTTCAAAAGTTGAATGTGCATCATGTTCTATTCTTGTTGTATTGTTTTGTATAAAATGGGCTTGCTTACTAGGACACATTTCCAACAACGACACAACATTTGTTTAGCCCATAAAGAGTTAACAATTGTGACTGAATAGGGCTGTGCTCTTTCTCTCTCCCCACTTCCCTGCAGGTTGTAATACTATATACTTTCACATCAAACAGTTCTCACATCACTTCCATGCTTAATGGACCTCCCATTATAGGGATAAAGCTAGTTCTTCATGCTTGAGACACACAAGTAGTCCCTGTTAAACATGGTCCCAACTCCTGTAACATTAATATTCTGCAGCACTGACCTACTTGAATAAAAGCAGTATTTCATCCAAGGACAAACATACAATTAAGTCGACCACAAATGTATTTATTTTCCCCCAACTATTGCTCTCAAAATTACCAAAACTCTCACGAGGAACATCCATCATCTATTTTTATTCATTAACACTACATTAATACAAGGGTTAATTGCCTCAATATGGCCTGGCGTACTTAAGCAGAAAAAACATCATTATTTTCCACTTTGTCGTTTCTCAAAAGTGTTTAATCACTAATGATATGATTAGTGTTCAAAAGCACACACAAAGTTAAGAACTAGCTTGCTGATTTTTTAAGAGAAGCCTGAGAAAACTCAGCATTGTACAAGCGAGCTGTGCACGATATACACACTTCATTTCATTGTGTGTTCAACGTTTTGTACATTTCCCGTCCCTAATGGTCTAATAATTTGAACACACTTAAGTCAGCTCATTAGCTGTATATAGACTTAAGGGGAGGAAACACCTGTTCATTTAGTTAACGAACTCCGAAAACACCTCACTAAATTCAGAGGTATAATAATAAACGGAGACATGGCCATGACAACATCGTGGTCTCAAGACACACAAACTTTTAATGGCACGCTGATACTGAGGTAAATATCAGGGGGGTTTGGGGAAAATGGCAGACCTCAGGTTATAGCCTCATAAGAGGATTGTAAATCAACTCGTTTTTTAAAATGAAAAATTCAAATCTCCCTTTGCACTGTTGAACTATTGAGTTAGAAATAATGTAAATATCCTAGAGGAACACTACAATGTTTGTGCATGTGTTCTCACTCGTGTGTGTGTATGCGTGCGCGTGCATTAATGAATGAATGTGTATAAACATTTACGCATGTGTCAACATTTACATGTGTGTGTGTGTCTCACCTGGGACCAGCAGCGGCTCCGCCCTGTCACCCATGATCGATGAGGTGACTTTGGGACGGACTTGGCCCATCCAGCCTAAACCTTTGGCATCGTCACTGCTACCCATAGCTCACACCTGGAAATTTAAGAGTGCAAGCCACAAATGACTGTATAAGCCATCTCACCTCCTCTCTCAGTACAGTAATTAACCTGCCTCTCACCTTCCTGTCCAGCAGCACCCACAGAACACCCAGATAATCACCAGACACTTCACACAACAGCCTCCGCACGGGAACTTGACCATTGGGCCTCTTTTGTGCTCTTTTCTCTACACTACTTCTCTTTCCAAATTAGGACGGACTGCCAGTAGCTGCCTCAAAGACATGCAAAGTTAACACCTTGTGTAGTTTGTTTAAAGGCTCTGTGTCTGGTTAGAAATGCTTATTTTATAACACTGAATTGATATTATTTGATATTTCAGAATGTGGAGAGAGAGAAATGTTCAAGCTACATAAATGATGGACTGCACTTTCACTCCAGACACAGACTACTTTAAAAGTAAGAAAACATTAAAGAGTTATTAACTTTTAGTGACCTACACTTTCAATTTAGGTAAAGAAATATGACTATGCTAAACATCCAATACAAATCATGAGTCCTTCGCTGGCTCGTGTCACTACAAAAGCAGGTCCTAAATCAAATAGGAACACGTTTGTGTTGTTCTTAGCACGGTCAAGCTCTCCAGAAACTCTCCAAATCGACCAAACAAGTTCCAGCGAGAACGTTCAGAGCCAGCATTATTTCCACCAATGATTTCCTTCACTCCCCCTGATGACCTCAGAGAATGCTGGTTTTGATTAACAGTGCTTGGTACCAAAAGTTAGGCTGGAAGGTCTATGAATCTTGCAGGTGCAGACTGGGAGCAAATATCGTCCCGAGCATTTCTTACACAATGGCCTACCAGTGGCAAATTTGCCGGTCCACTATTTTGTACTGCTGTATGTGAAATGGGACAGCAGCCCATTAGTCAAAATGTTATGATGATTATTCTCTCATAAAAACATTTCTTAACAAAACAAAAATGTTCAGTCAATGTACAAATCACAGTGGAGTGGAAGAACATTTCCAATTAACCAACCAAGCAATGTTACAGGCACCTTATGAGCTGTCTCAACATGTCTTGAAGATATTATTTAGATCCATATCCATGACATAATATGACACATGATATTTTCATTCAGTAGTTTCAAAACGTTTTTGTGAACAAGTATTGTATTTGTCATGCTGACACTAGCTTTTGTTCATTGATACAACAGTTTTTTTTTAAGTTAAATATCTGTCCCATGGCATAACATACTGCCAGAGTATACCATTGTAACAGCATAAATCCTCGGTGTATCCTATTTTACTAAAGCATTCCCAGAAATCACCTGAATGCAAACTCATACTCTATTTGTTTCATTATAGGGAGTGGGATGGTACAGACAGACCACACATTTCAGTGGTTTAAGAGCTTGTCCCATGAGGGAAACGGATACCCACTCCCCGTCACTCATTGATGTCAACGCTGGAGATTTGGCTTTGACATGATGTCTTCTTAATATTCTATTCTTTCTCCTCCTTTGAGGAGGCCACAGATGGGAATAGCCAGACTCTGCAGTGGATGTGTCCCAAATGCCTGGCTCTGGTCAAAGGTAGTGCACTATATAGGGAATAGGGTGCCATTTGGGATGCATCCATGCATAGTAGACTACACCACGCCAAATGATTTTTCCAGTAAGTGAGTTATAATGTGGAGCGAATGTTCCACCCTGTCACAAGTGAAATGGGACGTATTTGAGGTGCCAGCGAACATGGAATTAGCATACTTGTGCGAATCTGTAAAAGGTTATGCCCTCAGTAATAAGTAGTATTATTCAATTCCGTTTGGTCAGGACAATATTTTCCCCATGAAACCATAAGGTTATCTTACTGAAGTGTTTTATTCCCAGAACAAAATGTGAGGGAACACCACAGCATGCTATTCTCAGATTCTTCTCTGCAAAGAAAACGCTTCAACATCTCCTAAGTACGCTTTTGAAGAACTACAAAGCTCCTTCTATGGATAAATAGTATTTTCAGTTGTGTAATGAATAGCACTTAAATGCACTGAATGGCTCATGTATCATGTTTGGGATCCACAGTATTTGGGGGAACAATATAAATTAATGACAGAGCAAAAGAGCCTTGAAATCTGCCTCACTCTTGACACTCACTTTTTTGTGTGTTTCTGTGAGGATGGAACATCCAAGAAGTGACATCCAACTTGGGTGCCGGCCAGCAACTGTCTAAATGGTTCAGACACACTGGCTTGGATTCAGGTGCCGAAGAAACACTCATTAAAAAAATATCATTGTGGGTCTGTCGAAAGGAGGAGATATTTATCAAACACAGGATTTCCACAGGCCTCTTATCTCTAAAGGCCTCTTATCTCCACAGGCCTCTTATCTCCACAGGCCTCTTATCTCTAAAGGCCTCTTATCTCCACAGGCCTCTTATCTCCACAGGCCTCTTATCTCTAAAGGCCTCTTATCACCACAGGACTCTTATCACCACAGAAAGGGATATGTTCATTAATCACTGACCGCTAGGGGGCAGTTTCAGCAGTGTCTTTGTGTTGAGTCCCTTTCTCTTTAACACACACACACACACACACACACACACACACACACACACACACACACACACACACACACACACACACACACACACACACACACACACACACACACACACACACACACACACACACACACACACACACACACACACTATCAGCCAAAAGTTTGGACACCTACTCATTCAAGCGTTTTTCTTTATTTTTTACTATTTTCTACACTGTGGAATAAAAGCGAAGACACCAAAACTATGAAATAACACATATGGAATCATGTAGTAACCAAAAAAGTGTTAAACAAATCAAAATAGATTATATAAGTATTTGAGATTATTCAAAGTAGTCACCCTTTGCCTTGATGACAGCTTTGCACACTCTTGGCATTCTCTCAACCAGCTTCATGAGGTAGTCACCTGGAACGCATTTAAATTAACAGGTGTGTCTTTTTAAAAGTTAATTTGTCTCATTTGTTCCCTCCTTAATGCATTTGAACCAATCAGTTGTGTTGTGACAAGGTAGGGGTGATATACAGACGTTAGCCTATTTGGAACACGACCAAGTCCATCATTACTTTAAGAATTCTTCAAGTGCAGTCGCAAAAACCATCAAGCGCTATGATGAAACTGGCTGTTAGGACCACCGCAGGAAAGGAAGACACAGAGTTACCTATGCTGCAGAGGATACATTCATTAGTTACCAGCCTCAGAAATTGCAGTCCAAATAAATGCTTCACAGAGTTCAAATAACAGACACATCTCAACAACCACTGTTCAGAGGAGACTGCATGAATCAGGCCATCATGGTCAAATTGATGCAAAGAAACCACTACTAAAGGACACCAATAACAAGAAGAGACATGCTTGGGCCTACAAACATGAGCAATGGACATTAGACCGGTGGAAATCTGTCCATTGGTCTGATGAGTCCAAATTTGAGATTTTTGGTTCCAACTGCCATGACTTTGTGAGACAGAGTAGATGAACGGATGATCTCTTCCCACAGTGAATCATGGAGGAGGTGTGACGGTGCTTTTCTGGTGACACTGTCTGTGATTTATTTAGAATTCAAGACACACTTAAACAGCATGCCTACCACAGCATTCTGCAGCGATACTCCATCCCATCTGATTTGCTCTTAGTGGGACTATCATTTGTTTTTCAACAGGACAATGACACAAAACACAGCTCCAGGCACTGCAAGGGCTATTTGACCAAGGAGATTGATAGTGCTGCATCAGATGACCTGGTCTCCACAATCCCCCGACCTCAACCCAATTGAGATGGTTTAGGATGAGTTGGACCACAGAGTGAAGGAAAAACAGCCAACAAGTGCTCAGTATACAGTGGGGCAAAAAAGTATTTAGTCAGCCATTGTGCAAGTTCTCCCACTTAAAAAGATGAGAGGCCTGTAATTTTCATGATAGGTACACTTCAAATATAACAGACAAAATAAGGGGAAAAAATCCAGAAAATCACATTTTTTTATGAATTTATTTGCAAATTATAGTGGAAAACAAGTATTTGGTCAATAACAAAAGTTCATCTCAATACTTTGTTATATACCATTTGTTGGCAAGGTTTTCACACACTGTTGCTGGTATTTTGGCCCATTCCTCCATGCAGATCTCCTCTAGAGCAGTGGTGTTTTGGGGCTGTTGCTGGGTAACACAGACTTTCAACTCCCTCCAAAGATTGAGATCTGGAGACTGGCTAGGTCACTCCAGGACCTTGAAATGCTTCTTACAAAGCCACTCCTTTGTATCCCGGGCGGTGTGTTTGGGATCATTGTCATGCTGAAAGACCCAGCCACGTTTCATCTTCAATGCCCTTGCTGATGGAAGGAGGTTTTCACTCAAAATCTCACGATACATGGCCCCATTCATTCTTTCCTTTATCAGTCGTCCTGGTCCCTTTGCAGAAAAACAGCCCCAAAGCATGAGGTTTCCACCCCCATGCTTCACAGTAGGTATGGTGTTCTTTGGATGCAACTCAGCATTCTTTCTTGCACAATTGGTGGCTGACTAAATACTTTTTGCCCCACTGTATGTGGGAACTCCTTCAACCATGAAGCTGGTTTGAGCGAATGCCAAGAGTGTGCAAAGCTGACATCAAGGCAAAGGGTGGCTACTTTGAAGAATCTAACATATTAAATATATATTGTTATATTGTTTAACACTTTTTTGGTTACTACATGATCCCATATTTGTTATTTCATAGTGTTGACGTCTTTACTATTATTCTACAATGTAAAGATTTGTCAAAATAAACAAAAACCCTTGAATGAGTAGGTGTGTCCAAACTTTTGGCTGGTACTGTACATACTATCAGAAACAAATATTTATGTACATTAAGTGATCTCAGAATCAGAAAATAAGTTGACATTATTGTGAAATATGGTAAGTGGGTGAGTGAGTACTATAGAAAGGGAGACTTTCAGTCGTCTGTCCCTGTATGTGCTTTTCCTGTCTGGTCCTTTCACCAGACCACCTGACTATAAATAAGACCGTTAAGATTGCCCACATCCTTGCCCCTAAAATAAATCCTCCACTATATGGCCAGAGCAGAAACCCGGCACCTATGAGGGACCGTGCAGTCTGACAGAGCGAGCCAAATAAGAGGCGCATTATCCACAGCATAGTTCCTCTGCACACACACACACACCACACACACACACACAGAGAGCTTTGCAGGAGGGGCGATCCCCTACTTGCATGGGAACTTAGTTCTGGCTCACCTCAAGGCGCTGGTTGTGGGTGCCAGTAATGTCCTCTCTGGGCCCTGACCTGCCTTGCCTGTCACACTCCCCTTCCTGCTGGCCCAGTGTACTGTAACAGAGTAGCACAGAATGGGAGCCAGTGTGGGGATCTGGGGACTGCATCCAAAATGTTACCATTTTTCCTATATAGTGCACTACTTTTGACCAGGACCCATAGCACTCTGAAGGGACCTGGACAAAAGTAGTGCACTATGTAGGGATTTGGGGCCATTTGGGATATAGCCCTAGAACTCATCAGAGGGGTTGACTCAGTCCTCCTTGCTCCCTCAACGCTGTGGGTCTGGCACACTGCACAGGTGGAAAACGGAAGACAGTGAGTGGCTAGTCATTAGGGTGTTGGCCGCTCTCTGCCCACTAACTTTATCCACAACCATAGCCTCTTACTTACTTGTCATGTGCGGTTTAAAAACTGTCATCGCAGAGTCTTACCAACGAGAAACATTCAGTGAAAGAGCAAAGGGGTGAAAGGGGGGGGGGGGACTAGAGATATTAAAAACAGTCACGCTGCCTTGATGATGCCTACTGACTTTGAGATAACACAGGTCTGTACTCTGAGAACTGAGCTTCTAGCAGGCCTACATAATTATATGTGGAAAAAAAGATTCTCAGCAATGTGGAACAACTTGCCATTTAACTTGTTGTAGTTTAAAGGCCCAGTGCAGTCAAAAATAGGATTTTTCTGTTTTATCTATAGACTTCCACATTATGAGGTTGGAATAATACTGTGAAATGTGCAAATAATGATAATGCCCTTTTAGGTTAAGAGCTGTTTGAAAATACCGCCTGAAATTTCAGTCTGTTTTGGTGGGATGGAGTTTTGGCCTGCCTGGTGACATCAAAAAAATAAAAAAATCACCAGCCAGTCAATAAGTTACCAGACCAATAAGAGAGTTCCAAACCATTCTGCCAATAACCACTAGTTTTCAGTTTTCCACTCAGACCACTCCCGTACAGTCTAAATTCTTACTTGAGAAATTGCTATTTGCTAAAAAGTTAGTTTCTTTCTGACCATTTTCATTGAAAACAATCATAGTAAGGGCCATAATTGTTATCCAGAAATTATTTGATATTGAGATAAAAACAGATGCATTGGACCTTTAAACAACGCACAAGTCAATATGAACAGCATCCCATATTTATTTTTACAAATGTCCATTCACTTGCTCTTAAATTCACGCAATAGGCTACTTTCCTTTGGTAGCAAACTTTCCATTTGTAAAGAACATTCCCCATTTTAAGCATACAATCACTCATAATTAACAAACTCTCAGCTGAGAAACAGGAAGGCAAAATACTCAAACCCGCTTGCCAATCAATCTGTCAAAACCTTGCCCTTTTCCTCGCATTAATGTCCCCGGTATTATTATTTTTTCCCGTCTTTTTCGTGGAACTTCACTGTTGTTGAGTATTTAAACTGGAAACTATCTGCAGTTGTTTTCTTTTCTAAAACACCTGTCTAAACAGTGGAAAAGCCAAGGGTGAGTCTCGCCTGTCAGTGTTGGTGACAGCTCTTGACAAAAATTCAGTAGAGACAATCCTAAAGACGCCCACTCAAGCAAAACAATGCACGTGTGCTGGAATGACTCCAGCTGTGTCTGTTGCAAAGGCTCGCGTTTCTTCACGAGGTAAATGTTTTGTTTAGCAACACAAAAAAATGCAACAGGTAAACTAAAAAAGGCAGTTTCCTCCTTTATATTTGTTTATTAAAGGACACCTATCTTTGTTTTGTTCTTCTCTATGGTTTCCATCACCTTTAAATCTTTGTCTAAATAGGCCTACAGAAAGGTTTTCATGACCTTGACTCAGCAAAACAGTTACACCTGAAACCAAAACCCTCTGACAATTTTGTGAAGAGGACAAAAGGCCTAAATATTTAAGTGATTAATTAATACAACGGCTGGCATTTGGAACATCTGTAGGACCCGTTTCAGTGCAGATTTAAGGAACAAAAGCCAGGTGCCTCATTAGCTTTTGGAGTCTTAACTCAGTCTGTATGGGGGGGGGGGGGGGGGGGGGGGGTTGCCTCCTATGCTTAAATTTCTCATGGATCCTTAATCTGCTATAGCTAGGTTACCTGACCTTCCATCTCACCAAGCTCCTCCGGTCTCATGGGGCCCCATTCTATTGCTTTGCATTGTCCCACCTGGGGTGAAAAATGGCACTGTGGCCTTGGGCCACTACACATCATTATACTGTGCATATCCATAGATGACAGTCCCTTTATTTCATGCTGAGGGGTATTACTATGTAACTTCACTTTATCAGTTGCTCATTGTACACCTTTGGAATGGGAACAGCCAATGTTCCCTCTCATCTTACTATACATTGGGATTTATTAAGAACATCAGGATCAGCACAACAGAATAGAGTCCATTAATTAATTAAGCAATAAGGCCTGAGGGAGTGTGGTATATGGCCAATATACTACAGCTAAGGGCTGTTCAAATGCACAACGCAGAATGCCTGGATAAACCCCTTAGTCGTGGCATATTGGCCATATACCACACTCCCTCATGCCTTATTGCTTAATTAATTAATGGACTCTATTCTGTAGTGCTGAACCTGATGTTCTTAATAAATCCCAATTTATAATTAGAAGAGTAAAAATACCAGGGCTTTCAGTCAATCAGCATTCAGGGCTTGAACCACCCAATTTAAAATCTGTTTTAAATAATGGTGTTTTACAGGATAAATATGCACAAATTAAGCACATTGTGTGTCCAGACCAATGTACAGCAATATGTTGGAAAATCACATTGTGATCAGTCATCATCAGTCATGTCAATCCATCACAAGTGTGTGCGCCTGCATGACAGCGCACGTGCACACACACACACACAGGTAATGAAGCATACACTCACACTAACCTCACAAACTAATATAATTATTTCCTGAAATCCACCTAGGAAACTATATGCACCAGTAATAATATATAAACTATTGCACTTTTGTTTATATACAAACACTGTATGTACCACTTTTGAATGTTCATTAAAACAACCATTTTCTAAATCTACAGAGGATATACCATTATTTTTCATACTTAACTTTTAGATTGTGTTTATGACACAGAGGCAATTACATCCAACAAGAGGAGTTCTTGTCATCTCACTGAAATGTGAGCAGCATTTTATAAATAAGATCTTCCACAAAACAATGCAGATGATTTACAAATATATAATTTACACAAGGCGAACACCATGGTTTACAGAGTAAAATCCAACCATGTCCTGTCATGTATTTTGTGTTGTACTACAAATACAAATGTTGACATCCTCTGTGTGCAAGTACACATAGCGGTCGAAGAAAACATTTTGACAAATACAAACTACAAGACAAAGCAGGGACGAGTACAAACACATGCCTATAATGTATGTATGTATACACTCTTAGAAAAAAGGGTTCCAAAAAATGGTTTGGCTGTCCCCATGAGGGAACCGTGGAAAGGGTTCTACATGGAACCCAACATATTTATTGAAACGGTTCTCCCATGGGAACAGACAAAGAACCCTTTAGGTTATAGATATAACATTTTTCTATACGAGTGTAAGTTGGCTGTTATTCAGCTTGTTTGGACAAGATAAAGATCCTATGAAGACATTTCACGTGTCAAAGCAGTTCTTCATGGCAGTCTTTTCTGTTCTACAACAGACAGTTGAGTAAGGCTATAAACATACAGCTAAGATGAATTATCATACCTTTAAGCTGCTCCAGTTCAGATTTACATTTTTATCCATTGTCAAGGTTAAAAATAGCAAAAGAATTGTTCTATGCCAAATATATTTCAACTAGCACTACATAGGTTTTCCACAAAAATACGGTCTTGATATGCATCACATGAAACCGAATGATGCTTCAATTAAAGATGTTATCAACACAAAAATATAAATCAGGAAAAAATATACTTTTTGGGTAATTGGTCAATTTCACAAATGTAGAGTGGCAGAAAAACTGAAATTCCTGATTGATCAGGTTAAATCAAAGTTTATTTTTTCTAACTAACATCTGTTATTAATGTTATTATTACGTCTTGAAAGTAATGGGAAATCACAGTTGTTCAAGCAAGCTGCTATTTGGCAAGTGAAATAAAACTAGTTTGTCCACAGTACCTAAACATCTAAACCTTTCCATTTAGAAGGGCACTGTGTGGAGCACTAAGAATGCAGAAGCTATATTTTATAGTGACATATTCCTTGAGCAGACTCTAAATAAAGCCAGCGGTTCATTTTACATTCAGCACATTGTTTTTACAGATGTTGGATCTTACTTTGAACAGTATTGTCGTAGCAAAATAATCCTGCAGCAACAGGATTTGAAAGTCCATAATGTTGCTTGATCGGTGGTTGGGCAAAACGAGGCTACACGAAAAATGCAACACTGCTAATATAACTGTGTGTTGGTGTGGGTTTTTAGTGAATTTATGTAAATCACAAAGCTCATCTGCATTTCCTGCGGCGCAGAAAAATTCTCATCAACAAATGAGTGATCTAATCAAGATTATAAACTGGGTAGTTCGGCTCCTGGATGCTGATTGGCTGAAAGCCGTGGTATATTTAAGTAATGATGCCCGAGAAGTCAGTGTTTGGAGGATATATTGACACGGGTGTTGCTAGGCCCGAGACAAAGTCGATATATCCTCCAAACACCGGCTTCGAGGTCATTATCGAGTCTATACAACGGGTTACCAACATGTTCAAATAACGATTTACATATTTTCATTAAAAACGTTATTTTCATAAATGTATTCATACTATTTAATCCTTCCACCTGATATAGTCCCGACATAAATCTAGGGTTACTACCCAAGCCGGCTGGTTGTTCGTTCTATTGGTTCAGTTGCCAGAGACGCGATCCAGTCGTTCAGTGTTTTTGTTCTGTATCTATTGGCACGACCCAGTCGTTCGTTCCTAAATGGTCCATTGCCATACTGCCTGGCAACGTTCTTATCCCTTGCTTGCTAGCTAGCCAACTATGACTAACTTACAGTCAGAATAACAGTAAAGTAGCTGCAATTGCATAAGCAGTTTTCTAGTGACATTTATTTGGATACATCAATAACAAGGAGCAAATGAGGTGCGATTTCGCCTGGCATAGAAAATGTGCTCACTCGTCAGGACACTGTTGTTCAGAGGAGCTAGCCAACAACACAGCTAACACAATCACTTCCAACTGAAGCTGGAAAGACTGCAAACTAGCTGCACTTAGTTTTGTTTGAACTTTTTTCAATTTACATTTATTTGTACATATCCATAAAAAGGATGCCAGCTGATTCATGACTGTGACTGACTAAGAAACACTGCCTGCCGGTCTCATCCCGACACATTCACTATTATGGGACAGCTGGAGATTGAATTTGATATTGAAACAATGTTGCAAATGTCAGAGAGACAGATAGCAAGGTTTACAGTATACAAATCTCTGCTGTTGAAAATCAAATGTTAGTCTAAAAGAAATTATGTCTGTATGTTTTTTAATAGTGGAGCTCAAGTTTATAAATTGCTTGGCTAGGCTGATGAGAAAGTGGATTGTGCAGTCAGATGGAACAGAGTAAACCCGGTGGTAACTTGTGGAATAGACACCGGCTGGAATGCGGTTTTAACCAAACAGCATCCATGATTAGACTCGCATGTTGTATAACAGACAATATAAACTGGGTGGTTTGAGCTCTGGGAGAGGGGGTAGTGGGAGGTGTGGACAGTACCACTTAGAGCGATAAAACTAATCCTGATATTTAGCATACAGATATCGGACCTTAATTTGCGCCAGTTTCACACAGCAGGAAAATAATCCTGCAGCAACAGGAATTGTTAATTGTTATGCGATTATAATTCATGGACATTCTTTGTAGGGGTTGATACATTTTCCGTTACGGAAAAGTAAGTCTGAAAGTGGAAAATACTAGCTTTAGAAGCCTTTTTAAATGTCGAAAACACTACAAGTTTGCAGGAAAGTTCCTGCAACAGGATGATCAAATTAAGATATGGCATCTGTATACACAACAGCAGAGGGAAAACACATTCTATCATTAAAAATACATTTTGGAAAACAGTGGTTTATGTATATTTTTCTGTTATAGAAACCAACTTATCATATCTATATACAATCAAATGGTCCTTTAAAGAATAATTGACAATGAAGATAGTGGAAAAAAAAAAGTCAAAATAGTAACAGTTTCTCAAAAATAAAATAAACACTGACAAATGTGTTTAAACTGCTGAGGTCCCATTTCCTTTCATAATAACTTTCAGCAGGTGTCTGCTGTAGCCAAAGCTGGTTACTACTCAACAAATAATTCAAGAAAATATATTAAATACTGAAACCAGGAATATACTGTGGGGTCGCTGTAAATTTACATACTGTACATACAGAGAGATTCTCATATAGAAATCTTAAAATATGCCGCACTTGGTCCGATGACCCTAAAAACCTATAAAAAAAGGAAATACTGTATTACAGCCTTTCTGAAGACTTGTGCGTTGAGAGAGCAAAGGGAGGAATCAGTGTGTGTGTGTGTTCAGCAGAAAGAAACAGGCCAGCTCAATTCTCCTGCTCTGGCTATGGGCCAGTGTGTTGGGGCAGCCTGCTGGTCAGAGGCCCTCACTGCTGTATTCAGCTTGTGGAGGGGCAAGAGGGAAGGTGGGGGGAGAGGGGGTCACTGCACCACACAAATGGAGCTGCGCAGGGGGTTGACTGTCCTCGCCACAGGCTCTTGACTGTAGTTCACGATATCTGCCTTCACCACACACTATGGAAACACACAGACATGAAGACAGACATAAACAAAGGCAAAACATGAGAAAGTTGCCTCCATACTAGAAAATCCATCTGATTTATTCACAAATTACCCAATTTAAGATTAAATTACCTAAATGATACTACTAAATATTTTTCATTTGTTCTGGCATAGTCCAGAAATCTATATGGACAACTTAAAGCAGACCCCAGGTCTTCCTTCCCAGGCCCCAGAGCTTACTTGTATAATTCAAATGCATTAAATTTGTCCGATTCAGAAAAACATGTAAACTGAAGTATGGAAGCTAATGGATGAATGTTGTGGTAAAAATAAAGATGGAAAATCTTCTCTACAGTAAAGATCTGATCTACAGTAAATACAGTAATACACTTGAAGTCGTAAGTTCACATACACTTTAGGTTGGAGTCATTAAAATTAATTTTTCAACAACCACAAATTTCTTGGTAACAAACTATAGGTTTGTCAAGTTGGTTAGGACATCTGCTTTGTGCACGACAAGTCATTTTTCCAACAATTGTTTACAGACAGATTATTTAACTTATAATTCAAAGTATACAAATTCTAGTGGGTTACATATACTAAGTTGACTGTGCCTTTAAACAGCTTGGAAAATTCCAGAAAATTATGCTAATTGTCGGAAGTTTACTTACAGCTTACCCAAATAAATTCCTGACATTTAATCCTAGTAAAAATTGTTTTAGTTCAGTTAAGATCAAAACTTTATTTTAAGAATGTGAAATGTCAGAATAATAGCAGAGAGAATGATTTCTTTCTTTCATCACATTCCCAGTGGGTCAGAATTTACATACACTCAATTAGTATTTGGTAGCATTGCCTTTAAATTATTTAACATGGGTCAAACATTTTGAGTAGCCTTCCACAAGTTTCCCACATTATATTGGGTGAATTTTACTTTGCTTTAACTTCCTGACTGATGTTGCTTCTTACTTCTTGGGATGTTGCTTCAATATATCCACATAATTTCCCTCCCTCATGATGCCATCTATTTTGTGAAGTACACCAGACCCTCCTGCAGCAAAGCGCCCCCAAAACATGATGCGGCCACCCCCGCGCTTCCCGGTAGGGATGGTGTTCTTCAGCTTGCAAGCGTCCCCATTTTTCCTCCAAACGTAACAATGATCATTATGGCCAAACAGTTCTATTTTTGTTTCATCAGACCAGAGGATATATCTCCAAAAAGTATGATCTTTGTCACCATGTGCAGTTGCAAACCATAGTCTGGCTTTTTTATGGCGGTTTTGGAGCAGTGGCTCCTTCCTTGCTGAGCGGCCTTTCAGGTTATGCCGATATAGGACTCGTTTTACTGTTGATATAGATACTTTTGTACCCGTCTCCTCCAGCATCTTCACAAGGTCCTTTGCTTTTGTTCTGGGATTGATTTGCACTTTTCGCACCAAAGTACATTAATCTCTAGGAGACCGAATGAGTCTCTTTCCTAAGCGGTATGATGGCTGCGTGGTCGCATGGTACTTGCATACTATTGTTTGTACAGATGATAGTGGTACCTTCAGGCATTTGGAAATTGCTCCCAAGGATGAACCAGACTTGTGGAGGACTACATTTTTTCCCCTGAGGTCTTGGCTGATTTCTTTAGATTTTGATGTCAAGCAAAGAGGCACTGAGTTTGAAGGTAGACCTTGAAATACATCCACAGGTTCACCTCCAATTGACTCAGAAGCTTCTAAAGCCATGACATAATTTTCTGGAATATTCCAAGCTGTTTAAAGGCATAGTCAACTTAATGTATGTAAACTTCTGACCCACTGGAATTGTGATAAAGTGAATTATAAGTGAAATAATCTGTCTGTAAAAAATTGTTGGAAAAATGACTTGTGTGTCATGCACAAAGTAGATGTCCTAACCGACTTGCCAAAACTTTAGTTGGTCAACAATAAATTTGTGGAGTGGTTGAAAAACGAGTTTTAATGACTCCAACTTAAGTGTATGCAAACTTCCGCGTTCAACTGTAACTCAATTCCCACAATTAAAATACAATGAAAACAGCTACCATTGCCACCACAACCACTTTATAAGATGCTTTAATTGTGATTTTACACCAGGCACTAATAGATATATTTCAGGAGATAAATACATCTATGTGTGACTGTGTAAACATACTTCCAATTATTGAACAGAACAGATTTTGCTCTGATTGGTCTCTTGTCTAATGGGGGCTTCGTCCTGAGGGTAGTCCACCAGCTCAGCTTTCACGATCCTCTGAGCAGCATAACACACCACCACACCAGCAGAGAGATGGAAGGAGACAAAACCAGGCAGGAGAGAGGGATAGAAAAGGAGATGCGTGGGTAGAGGAAATGAGGTGTGGAATGAAAAGAGAGAGAAGACAGGAATGAAAACAAAGGTGCAGACGGGAGGTACAGTTGGTTGGAATGGAGGATGGGGAAAGGTGAAGACGGGGTCGTGGAGGAGACGGAGAGAAATGAGAAAGACAAATGGATTTAACAGAAGAACATACTAACAACATTTTCCCGGGTAACACAGCCAAATGTCCATGAACAAGATACATTTATGAAACATTTCTCCATGTACAAATGAAGAACACTCATATATTAGAATACTCCCAGCCTGATATGAATGGTGTGCCAAAGTATTAGTTGGTTTATCCATAAAGATCTGGGAGTGAGATTTTACATTTGTTTAAGTTTAAGCCACTAGTGTGCACTTCACTAGTTTTTGGGTGTGCGTTTTTGGGTGTTGAGTAGCAGTAATTGGGCGAACGGTTTCTGAAATTACAGTTAGACCTCAGACCTGGATTGGGCAGTGAGCAAAGAGCAGAGATCGTGGTTGTAACCCAGGCACTGGTTGGCTATTCTGATTAACGAGCTGCCGATGCCTGGTGTCGGACCCTGTGAGTGATCAGCGGCCCCAGTATCTGATCTTCCAGACAGGGGACCATGATGGAGTGGGCTCCCAGGCCGATAAGATCTTGTCAGGGTCCCTGACCCCCATGTACAGCTCTCTAAACCTGACAGCTGATAATCAGGCTGTCCTGCCTCCCAACAATAACCTGGAGCTGCCCTTGACCTCCTTCCCCAAATCCATTTGGCTACAAATCAGAACATCACTCCTCCCATTGATAACACTGCACCACAACAAGATATTTTTGGCAGACAATCACCCCCCCCCCCAATTAATTTTTATCTTTACTTCATTTCTTTCTACTTCTATTTTCTTTGTCTGTGTCTAGCTCCAGTGAATGTTGAGGCCTTCAACTAATGTAGCCTAGAAACCTGACCCATTCGCTATCCAAGATGAAGATACACCATTGAAGTGGGATAGTCTTCACTCCACTAAAATATTACTTATTTTATGTATAAACATTTATTTGGACTTGCATCCCTGAAGTGACCCATAAACATCGTAGATTACGTCTCTGCGACAGGCTAGGGCGGTCATGAAATTGTGTCAGACAGTTATTGTCATACCATGAGACGGCAGTCTTTTTGCAACTGACCATTAATAAACAAACTCATTTAGCATTTCTAGGTCTCCACGCTTACAAGCCACATACAAGCCACTCATGTGCGCCTTCGGAACATCTACATTTTAAAAAGTTGAATAAATCACCATCACAATAAATCAATTTATTTTAGGCAGGTCTAAAGAAATCTTATGGTAAGAAATGTATTTCAGAAGAACAGAATACGAGTTCGTCTACTGTATGTTACATTCCCCGACTATGCTCCATGCCATAGGCTGTAGGCGTATTCATTTAGCTAACAAGATATGGCTAGACTGCAAACTCTCCTTCCAGACCCACATCAAACATCTCCAATCGAAAATCAAATCAAGAGTCGGCTTTCTATGCCGCAACAAAGCCTCCTTCACTCACGCTGCCAAGCTTACCCTAGTTAAACTGACTATCCTACCGATCCTCGACTTCGGCGATGTCATCTACAAAATGGCTTCCAACACTCTACTCAGCAAACTGGATGCAGTCTATCACAGTGCCATCCGTTTTGTCACTAAAGCACCTTATACCACCCACCACTGTGACTTGTATGCTCTAGTCGGCTGGCCCTCACTACATATTCGTCGCCAGACCCACTGGCTCCAGGTCATCTACAAGTCCATGCTAGGTAAAGCTCCGCCTTATCTCAGTTCACTGGTCACGATGGCAACACCCATCCGTAGCACGCGCTCCAGCAGGTGTATCTCACTGATCATCCCTAAAGCCAACACATCATTTGGCCGCCTTTCGTTCCAGTACTCTGCTGCCTGTGACTGGAACAAATTACAAAAATCGCTGAAGTTGGAGACTTTTATCTCCCTCACCAACTTCAAACATCAGCTATCCGAACAGCTAACCGATCGCTGCAGCTGTACATAGTCTATAGGAAAATAGCCCACCCATTTTCACCTACCTCATTCCCATACTGTTTTTTATACTGTTTTTATTTATTTATTTTTCTGCTCTTTTGCACACCAATATCTCTACCTGTACATGACCTGATCATTTATCACTCCAGTGTTAATCTGCAAAACTGTATTATTCGCCTACCTCCTCATGCCTTTTGCACACATTGTATATAGACTGCCCATTTTTTTTCTTTTTCTACTGTGTTATTGACTTGTTAATTGTTTATTCCATGTGTAACTCTGTGTTGTCTGTTCACACTGCTATGCTTTTATCTTGGCCAGGTCGCAGTTGCAAATGAGAACTTGTTCTCAACTAGCCTACCTGGTTAAATAAAGGTGAAATAAAAAAATAAAAAATATGCTTATAAGTCCCAGGCCATTATTTTATATATGTTTTTATAGTATAAATAATATAATTGAACTTAGCTGAATAAAATAGAAAGGATATTTTTTCCATTCCGGGTCAAGTGTGAATATGAAGTAGCTATGTTGAGCGTAAAAGTAATCATTTGAAACAGGTCCTATATGCAAGATTTAGAGTTATTTGGCAACTTTAGTTGTGAATGATACAAACCTTAGAATGTCAAACATATATGGGCTACATGATGCGACTATAGGCTATTGATGATTTGAGAAAGTCTGTTCATTTTTCAAATCATGCCGGGTAGACTACTCTGGTTTTATAGCAGAGCATGTGCTTAATATGAGCAACAATCAATACCCTGCTTTCACACAGGATTACATAAAGAAATGTCTGGGCTTATAAGAACACCTATTTCACTCCACATATGTTTGAGGAGCACACTGTGTGACAGAGCACTTGAGAAAGGAATGAAGGAGAGAGAGGAAGAGATGGAAATGCACAGTGGTGAGATATTCTGTAGCTAAATGTAATGTGTCAGCCTATTCATTATCAAAATATAAAAAAATGCCCCATTACTAGGCTATTCAAAATCAAATACAAATTCACTATAAGTGTAGGCTAACTCCGTAAACCACCCTGCACAATCAATGAATCAACAGCATCGCCTAGGCCTATAAGTTCTCTCCCAGACTCATGGATTGACAGTTTGTAGTATATCATAAGATAACCAATCCATCCAGTATGCATAATATCACAGTCCAAACTCATAATTTAATAGTATTTGTTTAATTTAATTTATTTGTTTAAATAAATACAAATTCTGCTGTGTGTAATACACAATAGGCTATGTATTGTATTATGGCACAATCATTTTAATATAGTTTTTTTTCAGGCTCATAAGCCTATGAGTATGTATAAGCTCTAATACAGTATGTGTATGGGTGTTTTGAATGAATCATCACATTAGAAAGCGCTGTCCATTTTGTTGTGTTAGGCTTTGAAACAACATCCACAATAACCATGTTTCCCACTCAGTTTCAACCTGTTATTAAACTTTTCTTCAAATTGATCGATCACAATGAGGCGAGTTTCAAAAGCACGATACTGTTTTGATGATAAGTGTTTGATGTGATTTTCCATTGCATTTGTATTTATGTCAGAATGTCCAGAGTGCATAAGAGGAGATTACCATGACACTATGGTCACGTCAAATTTTACTACGGTCATGACTCATGACTGCTGGTGTGACGGTAATACAGTCACCTCAAAAGCCCTAGATCAGACCACTCATCCAGCTTGTTTAGCTTGGATTAAACCACTTGGGTTTATTGAGGTAGCTATCATGGGAGGTGACAGAGGGGAGCGGAGATGGACACCTTCATTAGCCTGTCTGTTGACAGCAAAAGAGGCAGGGTGGGGGTGGAAGTGTGTTTGAGAGTTGTCTCCTAGCCTTCGCTCCCATAGTCCTCTCCCTTCTCTTGGGGTACTGACCTCCCCATAGCCCCAGCCTCATCAGCCACTCTCTAGCCAGCGTGGCACCGACCAGTCATATCACAAGCAGGATGAATGCCTCTGGGGGAGGTGCCCTGAGTAATCCCATCTCTGTCACCAGTGACGGGGCCACCTGGTCTGGCTGGTTCACAGAGGCCGAGCTCGGAGGGAGATAAGCTCAATAAATCAGAGGACGCATCCTAACCTTCCCACCCTACACTGCCAACCTCTTCACCTCTCACCTCACGCACGATTGGGCTCTAACGTCGTCAATGTGGCTGTATTTACAGATGGACAGTCGCAGGTACAGTATAACTTGAGTAACAAGGGTCCTGTGACCTGGCACATACTGTTTGACCTTGTGTACATGTGTGTGGTTATAAGAAACCATCCAAACAATGGCAACATGACTTGCTACATAATTTACCCTTCGCTAAGCCCCGACCCAGAATTTTGGGCAACCAATAGCATCGCTCCAATTGATAGGAACGGTCATCGATTCCGACACCTTGGGCAAGCTCACGTTTGAAACACATGAAAACCATGGGAGCATTACAAAAACTGAGTTTTCATTCAAAAACAAATATTTTAAAATGGCTAAATAATTTAACAGTGCACCGGGGTACTGGTACTGTGATCTGAAATGCAGAGCCTGGTGGGTTATTTTTCTAATCTGAAATGATACATTTGTTATATTGTTTGCTAGCTCAGCTGGTTAGCTAGCTCTCAGTCTCATTGACCAGCCAATGTTAACCCTAGCTAGTCACTGTATAGCTGCCAGCCAGCCAGCCAGCCAGTTAATATAACTTTTTTTTTAATGAATATTACCTTGCTGCAGTGAGCTCCAAAAGTATTGGAACAGTGACATATTGGGAGGCTTTGCACTCCAGTACTTTGGATTTGAAATGATACAATGACTATGATGTTAAAAATCTTTAATTTGGAGGGTATTTTCAATCATATCGGATGAACTGTTTAGAAATTACAGCACTTTTTATACTTAGTCCCCCCATTTTAGGGGACCAAAAGTATTGGGACAAATTCACTTATGTGTATTAAAGTAGTGAAAAGTTTAATATTTTGGACCATATTCCTAAAACACAATGATTATTGTGACTCTACAAACTTGGACACATTTGCTGTTTGTTTTGGTTGTGTTTCAGATTATTTTGTGCCCAATAGAAATGAATGTTAAATAATGAATTATGTCATTTTGGAATTACTTGTATTATAAAAAAGAATAGTCTAAACACTTGTACATTAATGTGGATGCTACCATGGTAACCAATAATCCTGAATGAATCATGAATAATGATGAGTGAGAAAGTTAGACGCACAAATATCATACACTCCCCCCAAAATGCTAACCTCCCCTGTTATTGTAAATGATGAGAGGTCAAATCAAATGTTATTGGTTACATACACATGATTAGCAGATGTTATTGCGAGTGTAGCGAAATGCTTGACATTTCTAAGTGACCCCTAACTTTAGAACGGTAGTGTAAGTAAAGGGATGGAAAAATAATATATACATATAAATATATGGATGAGTGATGACCGAGCGACAAAATGCAATAGATGGTATAAAATACAGTATATACATATGAGATGAGTAACGCAAGATATTTAAACATTATTAAAGTGGCATTATTAAAGTGACTAATGATTCATTTAGTAAAGTGGCCAATGACTTCTCTGTATGTAGGCAGCGGCCTCTCTGTGTTAGTGATGGCTGTTTAACAGTCTGATGGCCTTGAGATAGAAGCTGTTTTAACCTCATAGTCATTGTATACTTTCAAATCCAAAGTGCTGGAGTACAGAGCCAAAACAAACAAAAAACACTGTTCCAATACTTGTGGAGCTCACTGTAAATTAGCCATGTTATGAATAGAACTCATCTGCTGTCAACATCAGGATACGATTTGAGAGCACTAGTTAGCTCCAAACGTGGTTAGTAACTTTGGCTGCATGCTAACAGTGCATTCAGAGCCATCAGGTGGCTCGACACACTACAACCTTCATTTTACCAGGTTCCTGTGATTGAAATGATCGCAATGAAAGTCCACCACAACATAAAGGAGTTTGATTTAATTGTGTATTAAAAACACAGTTTGAGATCATTGTGAGGGGATTTCGCCAGTGGTTAGAAGGGGGAATGTTGTCTGAGGTTGCAACAGTAACCAAGGCGGGAAGGGCTTTGCGAAGGGTCAATTCTCTCTGGGAAATGTGAGATAAAAGGCCTAATGGCTCACCTGGGACTGCTCCATCTCTGCTTTATTGAGCTTCACCCCCAGAATCTCTGCAGCCACTCTCTGAAATGCCAGGAACACCTGAAGGGAAAGCAGGGCATGAAAAGAGGAGAGATGAGCAGCAATACATCTTCTTATTGGTAAAACATCAGTATTTCAGTAGCCATTTTTATTATATATATATACACATATGGTGCGTGTGTGCCACTTTTGATGTGATTTACTAGGTAAACCAACTCACTGAGTCTCCAGACTTGGCAGATACGAACTGACTGATGAGGCTGTTCTCTTGGCAGAAGCGCTGGTGTTTGTCAGCCTTCACTGTCCTCATATGCTCAAGGTCAACTGTGGACATAATGTCAGCAAATTACACAGATAGCAAGATTGACTTGACACAAGGTTATACTGTACAGAGACAGGGCGAACCTCATATCTGGACTTGCACAGAAAAGATAAGGTTTACACCAGCTCAAGATAGACTCAGGATTTGCCTGCTATAGATAACTAGCAACATACTTGAATTATTGTGTGTCACATTCAGTTTTTCAGAAATACATTTTGAGAAGGTCCTTTCAGATGAGGAAGTGATGAATTCAGAGACCCCTGGCCTCCATTTCCAGGTGTGATTAGCCTACAGCTCAGTGTCACACATTCCATAACTCAGTCCTGGTACAGTTACACCCTGAAGCCTTGCACCTTTATATCTACCTCCACATGACCCAAGTCAAAAGAGCCAGGCTGTGGTTCTTCAAACACAATACATAAATGACCAAAGACTTCAGGCTACCCTGAAGTATGGCTGTCTGCTGAGAGAAAGCCATGAAATATCACGTAATGACATATTGAATTAAATGAGGCCTTTAAGGTGCACACATGGGTCTAAAACCTAGGTGTGGCTGATTACGGCATGCGCACAATGACAGAGACCATCTTTCTAGCCACTGTGCCTGCGTCTCCGTGCATTTAACCCTGGTGCAGTAATACCAGGAGTTTCACTTCTCCCCTACCTCAATACAGGGTCACACCAAGGTCACAAGGGAAGGTCACCTGGGGGTCTCGCTGCTGAAAGCAATAGCTTCCCTCTTTATTTCTGGCTTTGTCTGACAAGGCGGCCACGCCCGGTATCTGGTGCATACGTGTCTATGGGAGCTGGAGGAGGTAGTAGGCTACTGTATGGTGTTGCATTTCTCTCGCCCCCCCAAGTTTAGCTCTTTGTGTGAAGCTTCATTCAAGCTGTCAATGTTTTCTGCCGTTCTCATGGCCCTTGGGTTAGGTGTGTGTGCGCGCGCGCAAGGTCGTAATCTGATTACAAAAAAACAAACTGTAATCAGTTACGTTACCAGCTAAATTATTTTAATCAGATTACAGACACTTTTGAAAAATGCGAAAATTACTTCTAAGATTACTTTTAAATTCTGAATGGATGTTGGCACAAAAAAAACAGTACATTAACACCTTTGTATTTTCTCAATGACATTCAATTCAGCATTGAAAAAACTTGCAAGTTTAAGTTCGTTCCCCCTGAGGGTCTGACCACAAGTCAGAGACCACTATGATACTTTTGATGGATCCTTTTTGTCTTCTTCTAATGCCTCTTAAGGGGTAAGTAATCCAAAAGTAACAAAAAGTACATCAGATTATGTTACTGAGTTTGGGTAATCCAAAAGTTATGTTACAATTTTGTACAGGTAACTAGTTGGTAACTTACACATATTACATTTAGAATGTAACCTACCGAACCCTTTGTGTGTGTGTGTGTTCTAACAAGCAATGTAAAGTGTCCTCCAGTATCATTAATAACATAGTAGGTCATAGTGACCCAAATATAAATGGCCAGTCAATCTATAGCAACACACAGCCATCCATAGCTATTTCAGAGAGAAAGGCACATTTTTTACATTGTTTTGTCATTTTTATGTCATGTGAATCCTTCTAAGAATGTTGACACCACATAACATGGAAAAGGTCATTGTATATGTCATGAGGTATGAGTCCGGAACTTAGACAAACCTTTCTGGTCCCCTTGGACACACACATACAGACATCAATTATGCTACAGACCAAAGCAGGTTGTCTCGTCTCTCCGCATGCATAAACATGGCTATCTTGGAGAGGTCAGCAAGTTATTAATTCCCGTCACTAAGAGCGGAGGTACCCGCATGCTACCAGAAGTAAACGATGCTAATCCTTTGGATCCTGAACACTTGGGAGGGGTTATCAATCATCTGTCAGAGTCAGATTAGCCAACATTAACAGACTGGGGCCGGAGAGTGGCAGGGCACTAAGTAAACCGGACCATGGGGAGAAGTGAAGATGAAGTAATTAAACCCAGTGACTAAGGTTTCTCTGTGCTGTCATGACTGACAGGGAATACAAGGAAAAACAATCATTGTCTTCTATTGTTGTATAGTCATACATGTGACAGCTAACACTCTTCGACCTGTCATGGATGAAAATAAAAATATGTGTTCAAATAATTAACATACAGTTCTAGTATACAATACTAGAATACATGATTTGATGATTTGCAGAAACAATTTTTAAAAAGGCTGGCTAGGTTAACCAGTGATGCTTTTGGTAAGACATTGTGTAATGTAAGGACAACAGTGTTTCCCCTATATTCATTTCGCAGCGGTGGCCCACTGCTGCTAAATTGTGGCCACAGATGCATTTTTATATACACTACCGTTCAAAGGTTTGGGGTCCTTGTTTTGAAAGAAAAGCACATCTTTTGTCCATTTAAAATAACATCAAATTGATCAGAAATACAGTGCAGACATTGTTAATGTTGTAAATGACTTTTGTAGATGGAAACAGCAGATACATTTTTTTAAGGATTATCTACATAGGCCCATTATCAGCAACCATCACTCCTGTGTTCCTATGGCGCGCTGTGTTAGCTAATCCAAGTTTATCATTTTAAAAGGCTAATTGGTAAATAGAAATCCATTTTGCAGCTATGTTAGCACAGCTGAAAACTGTTGTTCTGATTAAGGAAGCAATAAAACTGTCCTTCTTTAGACAAGTTGAGTATGTGGAGCATCAGCATTTGTAGGTTTGATTACAAGCTCAAAATGGCCAGAAACAAAGAACCTTCTTCTGAAACTCAGTCCATTCTTGTTCTGAGAAATGAAGGCAATCCCACGTGATAACTTGCAAAGAAACTGAAGATCTCGTACAACGCTGTGTACTATTCCCTTAACAGAACAGCGCAAACTGGCTCTAACCAGAATAGATGCTCCACATACTCAACTAGTCTAAAGAAGGCCAGTTTTATTGCTTCTTTAAATCAGTACAAGTCTTCAGCTGTGCTAACATAATTGCAAAATGGTTTTCTAATGATCAATTAGCCTTTTAAAATTATAAACTTGGATTAGCTAACGCAACGTGCCACTGGAACACAGGAGTGATGGTTGCTGATAATGGGCCTATGTAGATATTCCATACAAAATCAGCCGTTTCCAGCTACAATAGTAATTTACAAAATTAACGATGTCTACGCTGTATTTCTGATCAATTATATGTTATTTTAAATGGACAAAAAGAACAACAACTTTTGAACACGATTTTAAACGGAAAGTCGTTGCTCAATGACTGGAAGGTTATGGAAACAGCTAGCATGTTCCCATAGACTTGTTCACCCCCCCCCCCCTAGTAGCATTGAACCTTCCCCCCCTCACACTTGCCCCAACTGCAAAAAAATACTAAATCCTTTGGGAGACACTGGATCAGGCCCAACTCTGTCAGCCAGAATGGCCTAACAAAATGTAACTTATTACACAAAGCAATAGACAAAATGTTTTATTTAAAAAAACCTGCTCCATAGTTACTAAAGACTAACGTATAGAATTTGTGACCCAATCCTAAGACATGGGAGAGTAGGCATGTGTTATTTTGCTCTGGCGGTCGCAGGGAAAGTTAGGTTATCACATTCCCTCACAGGAATACCAGAGAACAATCCTAACCCAGAGACTCAAAGTGCCTCCCTAATGAAAATAAAACATGGTCTATGTATACATTTGGATTAACAAATTGGACAATTGATTATATTTTCATGCTTGCCAAGAAAAGACTTAATAAAGTGCAGTAAATGACTACACATAAAGTATAAAACAATACTGTATTTAATAATATAGGAATGCAATGATTGATATGTTAAGGCATAAATTCATGTATTTTTTGTTCGAATTCAAATTGCCAGAAATAAGAAATGTTTTCAATCTTGCGAGGAGGACTGCCAATGACAACAAGTAAAAATGTAGAACAGCAAATACTGTTTAAAATTGCCAAAAACCACAGTTTCTCTCCCAAACAGATTCTAGCTTCATGTGTCGTCGGTCTGTGGACACTGAGCTCACGAAAAGCCTACAGTTACGGCGTTTCTTTTTATAACCCGTGTTAATGTAGCCATTTCCACTTATCAGTTTGAAACGATCTTCCTCCGCTGATCTGGTTTCTCTCCTTTCCTGACAAACTGTACGTCACGTTAACTACCCCCAGGAAGTGACTGCAAACACGAAATCAACTGTTTAGGCCTCCTAGCACATAGAGATAGCAGAATGGATCATCACTCGTCAAGACCGATGACTCCATCTCAACCCAGTCACCATGAGTGTTTACTTTAAAAGCCAGTTATCATTGTGGTGAATCTCAAAACATTTAGAGGGACAAATACATTGGAAGAAATCATATGTTAGGTCAGAGCCAAAGGGAGATATATAAATGATAAAGATATATGCCCGGACTAGTTTTAACTCAGTTGTGTCAAAGTAATACAATGAAGGGACTTTAGAAAGTCAAGTTAGTTAGCAGCCTATAGGCTAAACATTAAAGAAATGTAAACTGCCTTCCTCATTAGTAGATTTGGAGAAACACAATGAGTGCCCATGCTAATTACACTGTTTTCCTCTGATAAACAATACCCTTCAGATTTGGAATAGGCCTATAGATTTCACACATTCCCACTAACAAAGGTGTATCACTTCACAGGAGACAGTGAGTGAAGTGCTGTGTGGTCCCCAGCGTCATGGCTTTTTAAAAACACACAGTGATAGCACAGGGACTTGTTGCACTGTTCCACTGCGTCGACTGCTGGGGACCAAGTGGAACATTTAATCGGCGAGTAACTGCCAGCGAATAAACTTGACATAACACAGTTAATCGCCGCCAGCCTCATTTAAAACAAACAACTGTAGGAGCATTGGGGAGAGTTGAGAAAATGACTTGAGGGGGGTCCGGGGGGTCATACCCCCCCCCCCCCCTAGTGAAAGTTGCAGGGTTTAATAAAACCAGAGGGAATACCTCTCACTTCCAACATTACCTCACTGTGCCTTGCAGACCCATCAGTAGGGGGGTTTCCTTTCCCTTCATTATCATCCACAAATTCACATTGAGCTACTACCCTTGCTGCTGGATTTTGAGAGTTGTCTCTACTCCAGGAGTGTATCGAACTAAACCGTAGCCACACCCAGACCACAATCTCTCACAGTACTTGGTGGTCTCAGACAAACTTTCCTCTTCAGGCCGACTCTGTATCCACTGGAAGAAGACAAGAACAGGATGAATCTTCAATCTTCTCACAAATCTGTGCTGTCCTCCCCTCACACCTGTACTATTATAAGGACTTATGCTCTATTATTGTGTCTAAGGTGCCATTACTATGATGGGTGACAGAGGCCTGATATCAAAGAACTAGGCAGCTTTATTCATCCTCCCTTTTGTTGGCATAGGGAATGAAGGAGGTATCCTGGAATACGGACCACCGGAACACCCATTATGGTAGATGTGCAGCTCAATAAAACAGCTCAACTCAACAGTCCACAGCATGGCCAACTGCTGGGTTTTGACCTCTTGGGTCATGTTCAGTAGGGGTTCGTATTGGACAAGTTCAAATGCCTCCCTGTTGCAAAACATTTCCTTCCTACTGAACACAATCAATGGATTATGGATGTGTACTGGACTGATGCCAAAATAAGAGTGAGAGGTGTTCAGCTGAGTAGACACCAACACCATCCTCTAATAGTGTGTCTGAGACAGGCTCATGACATCATGAAAGGATTCTGCTGCAGCTGCACTTTTTCGTGGGATTTATTTTCTCTCCAAATGTGATATAGAACCCAGGTTAATAGCAAGTGACATTTTATTTACTGTTAAACTTACTGTTACTAGACGTGGAAAACTTCTACAATCTCACAAACGTATTACAGAAAGCCTTCTCAGTGTAATGTTTAATGGCTTTCGGCATCGATAGTGCTTTTTGTGCATGAAGTGGCCTGTAAAATTAAACTGTAACACGAATTCATGCAGCACAGTTCACCGACTAATACCCTACTGGTTTACGTGACATGAGCACAGCTCATAAAAAGCGCAGAGTTGGGAAACGCAAAGAGCTTTGGTGCTTTGAAATTTGCACGAAGAACAACATGAACTTACCATAAATGTCATGCCATATTTCACCAATCAAAACAGGATAACACGGCCACTGTTTGGCTCCACCAACAAACAGCTATGCTTTATCCATCGTCATTCTACGATTTTCATCTTTTGAGCAGAGTGAAGTGTTAAGGCCCGTTTTAGGCATTTGCTTTTAAGTCTTGCCTCTGGAACACCATGCATTCATTCAGAAGCCATGCAGTAACCAGGGCTTGGGAGTCCAAAATGCTACTCTAGTGCATTTTTATTGGGCTTACACAGTCTGGGTATTGTTTAAAGCAAGAACTGTTTATTTCTGGAGGAATGGGGAAAAAAATACTAGATTGATGTTACAAAACATTAGTATGTCAATGAATTACTGTTTTTGGAAAATAATGATTTTTTTTGCTAAGGAAGTACATCTAAGGTAATGTCGACAGGCCTACACATTTTAGTGCACTATATTGCCATTTTGTGAAGCCACGTGTTTGATTAGCTTGCTCATCAAAAGCAAGAACAAAATCTCAGATATTCAATATTACCTCCATTTATAATGTCTAATTTTCAATGGTGATTTCATAGTTATCAAAATCTTACATGCATTGAGGGGCCAAAGGACTGAATCTGAGTCAAGTAAAATAAATGTTTCATATCAAAAGTCAGTAACCTCAAATGGTGAACAGTAATTTGTGTCAAAGTACAGTAAGACTTGAGTGACTCAGCACTATTATTATTATTATTATTATTATTATTATGGAGGTATCAAGAGAGTGCAGGCCAATGAGGCGTTGCAGCCTGATGTCGTCAGGGTGAGCGTCATGGTGAGTGTCAGGGGGAGTGGGGCATTGGTGGAACCCTTGGGAAGGGAGGAGGGGTCCTGACAGAGACAGAGCGCTCTTTGTGCTTCGGCGCCCCTGCCCCGGTGGCCTGAAACGGTCCAGGACCGTCAGGGGACCAGCTTTCCTCCGGGTCCGAAGTGTTCTGTCGACAGCTCATTGATCACAGCTCATCTTGTCACCCGACCATTCCTCCCAAAACACGTGCGGACACACACGCCCACGTCCCGCTTGTACACACCCGTCTCACACTTTCAAACATAATCAGCTTCTCTACAGTGACCCGTAAAACAACATTGAGCGTGGTCTTCCTCCCCTGTGAGTGGGTGTAAAAACAGTAAAGTGTCCAGCAGTAGCCAGGACAGTGGAGGTGGGGGCGGACTGGGGAGTGTGAGGTTGTCACTGCCACAGTAAAACACGGGGGCAGTGGGCCTCGCCGGCTGGGTTACCGGGCTCTGAGGACTCGTGAAAGTGAACAAAAGGCCCAGTTCTGAGCCAACCGCACAAGACGCTGCCCAGGGTTTCACTGGCCAGGTCCTCGGAGCTCTCCTGTCGCAGTTAAACTAAGTGTGCTTTTATGGGCGAGCTGTAATACTCTGCACTATGAGCCATAATAATCATACAGGCCACTAGGAGCCTTCATAATAACACACAACCCATTCCCATAAGCCAGTGCTTCCCAGTACACCTAACAGCAGACATTTTTGTTGTAGCCCTGGACAAAAAACCTGATTCAACTTGCCATAAGCCAAGTCATAATCATAGGTAAAACTATGAGGCATCATTCATTATAGCTGTCATAACCTCCCTTAAGCCAGAGCAGGTGTATTTTGTGGCTTTTGGCGAATGCTTTCTAATGATCTGAAGTCGCTCTGTTGCTACTGCCTGTAAACACAGAGTCTAGTTCAAGAAAAGTGAATGATGGCAGGCCGCATGTGACAAATTGATTATTTGCATAATGGCCTACTAGAGCTCTGATTGGCTATGGCGCACCGGTCTGTGTTGAGTCCGATCCTGGACAAGACAGATGTTTTTATTAGGTTTTATTTACTGCCGTGTCTATTAATTGTCCAAATGCACGGCCGCTTTCCGACTCTATATTGCTATAGAATTTTCCCTACTGCCTTAGTATAACATGCTGACCACAGCAATCGCATCAAGTGCGCGAGTTGCAAAATAAAATGTACCCATACATGTTATTCAATCATTGCACCCACACTGCTCGCGAGCGTCTTCGTGGCCAGGCGCTAAAATATAATTTTGTTCTATTTAAGACGCTCAACGCGCTGCAAGTCCAGGATTTCCCATCTCCTCGTTGTTTTTTTAGGCACATATACCCACGTGCCATCACCTCATTGGTTTTTAGGAGCATATACCCTCGTGGGTGATTGAAAGACTAACTGAGGTCCGCACTCCAGTCGGTTGTAGTGATGCACCGTAAAGTTGGTTGCCAACCGCCATATAAAGTCCAAAGAAGAAAAAGAAGTGTGAAAGGAGGAGAGATGATGAGAAATTAATTCGGTTTACCGTTTTATCTGTAGATTCATTGTCAGAGTAGTGGGTCTTGTGCATTTCAGGCAAAATAACAACCTCATGTGTATATACCAGGACAAATTAGCTAGCAACAGCAAGCTAGCTAGCTTAATTGCCATAAATGTTTAATGCTTTTTGACCTGTCCCCAAATTATTATAATTGGTTCAGAGTTTGTTTTGATATTTCAACCTGCGTGTCCTGATCGCTTCTGGTGTGGGTGAACAAAATCAACGCGCACGTCTGGTTTGGACAGCATGTTAGTCATTCCCAAACATTCTATGAAAGATGAAAGCATGAACATGCGAAAATGACCATGTCTACTAAGTGCTCATGTAAAAAAGGCATCATATTCTTCCTGGGGGTGTACATGAACAGATTTTAATAAGATTTCATGTTGCTAAAGTGCTCAGTTCCACTTTAAAGATTGAAATGCAACACTGCAAAATAAGAACGAAGGAGGTGCTTTCCATCCCACTCTCAAATAACAGTCAAAAGCATAATATTAAGCTAAAGGCTCTATTAACGTGATGCTAGCGAATCCAAAGCAGCATCGGCAAGTATCCTATGCTGTGTAAGCTTAGTCCAGGCATTCCTCCATATCAATGTTGTGGAGAAACCAAAGAAATAAAGCGCAGTTTGACCGTGATGATGGTTCCAGGCTGCCGTTGGGTCAGGTGGCTAAGCTGTGCTGCGTTGTGCAACTTAAATGGCCCGTGACTTACCACACAAGAAGGCATCCGAAGACTGATCATCTACTGCACGTGCAACAATATTTGCTTTATGGATGGCTAAAATGAATGAGGACTTTTCATTTTACTTCAGGCTCGGGACAGAGTAGGAGAGATGCGTGTACAGGTATGTTTTCAAATGGCCGCCATATTTCCATTGGGTGACTGGCTGGCTGGCTTATCTGCAACAAAGTGATAAACCTTCCCATTCATCCTCAGCCTCCCACTGCGTCATAGTAACCTGAATCTCTAATTATCACAGATAATTATTTTGAGCCAAAAGGGCCTGCTGCTTTAGCTAATGCAGTCGTACTTCGGATTCGATACAAGAAACATCCAATCTGGCCAGTGTTTCCCTATAATAAAATGGGGGAAAAAAAACAGGAAACGCTGGACTTGGTGTATACTGTAAACATTCCTAATCTTTACCCAAGCATGCACCATCCCTTACTGGGATCTATAGACTGTATATATAATGTTTTACAGTGTCGAACCTGCGGTCACCCTCCCTGCAGCGCTACACAGACACTGCTGACGTGTACATCTCCTATATCTGGGGGAGGGGGGGCGAAGGACTGGGCTTTTGTCCCACCACATGTCTATTGTGGCTAAACCGTCCCCTCGGGGGCAATTAGGGCCTTTTAGTTTGTTGTAAGAGGACCTAAGTACGAGCGGGCCAAGCCAGGAAAAACATTTTTGAGCTAAACCAAAAACAGAAGCGCATTGAGCTCCTCCGGGCTCCTGGACTTCTGAGCATCTCTATTAAGAAATGTGCAGGCCTACACAGAACAGACAGGAACTGTGGCAGCTTTACTGGGGCAGGGGGTTGAGGGGAGTGGAGAGGAGGAGGGGGAGGCCTCCACCACGGGCCTTGCCAAGAGGGCAAACAACTCCGTCCGGACAATGTTGGTGGAGGAGAGAGACATTTTATAACGACAACTGAGTTTAGAGATGTTATACAGATGTAGGATCTTAATTTGAGCCAGTTTGCTACAGCAGGAAAATAATCCTGCAGCAATAGGAAATATAAATTATTATGTGGATTTATTTTTTTGTAGGGTTTAATACATTTTCAACAAGGGAATAACTAAAATCTCAAAGTGGAAATTACAAACTTCAGAAGCTTTTATAAACCTCATATACACTACAAGTTTTACATTTCTTGCATTGCAGGAAAGTTATCCTGCAACAAGGTGAGGAAATGAAGATCCTACATCTGTACGAGAACCGAGTTTTGAGAAATAGACATTTGAGTTTTCACATGGCCGAATAGATGGCAGTGAAGAATGGGATGGGTAGCGGTATGTGGAAAGGTTTGACGTACCATGTAGAAGGTAAACACGCATGTTGTTTGACACACATAGCCAATGAAGACATTACTGTAAAAGGCAGGGAAAGAGAACATGTTCATTCAAATTTCCCGAAAGATAGTGTGTAAGTACAGGGCTGAGCGTGTGACTGAAAGAAAGATAGAGCAACGCGTGTGAGAGCGAGAGAGAGAGAGGATAAAAAGAGAGGAACAGTCTCTCGGTGCAGGAGTCTTATCTCCCAGCCAGAGGAGGGATCATGTCCCATGGAGAGCCAGCGTGGATCTGGAACATGTCCCATGGAGAGCCAGTGTGGATCTGGAACATTTCCCATGGCGAGCCAGTGTGGATCTGGAACATTTCCCATGGCGAGCCAGTGTGGATCTGGAACATTTCCCATGGCGAGCCAGTGTGGATCTGGAACATTTCCCATGGCGAGCCAGTGTGGATCTGGAACATTTCCCATGGCGAGCCAGTGTGGATCTGGAACATTTCCCATGGCGAGCCAGTGTGGATCTGGAACATTTCCCATGGCGAGCCAGTGTGGATCTAGAACATTTCCCATGGCGAGCCAGTGTGGATCTGGAACATTTCCCATGGCGAGCCAGTGTGGATCTAGAACATTTCCCATGGCGAGCCAGCGTGGATCTAGAACATTTCCCATGGCGAGCCAGTGTGGATCTGGAACATTTCCCATGGAGAGCCAGCGTGGATCTAGAACATTTCCCATGGCGAGCCAGCGTGGATCTAGAACATTTCCCATGGCGAGCCAGCGTGGATCTAGAACATTTCCCATGGCGAGCCAGTGTGGATCTGGAACATTTCCCATGGCGAGCCAGTGTGGATGAGGCAACAAAAAAAAGTGTCAGAACCTCCGTGCTAAAAGGCATGAGTGATGAGGAGGGGTTAAGAGAACTGAACCCATTTAAGTCACCCAAATAAGGGCTGTGGGAGCCCATGATGGATGCTCCCAGAGCTCCTAAGGGATAGTGATATCGAAGGGGAATGGGTGGGTGGGAAGGGGCAGGGGTCCAGTGGTCCCCTCTTAATAAAAACAAATCGGCTTGATAAACTGCAGAATAAAAAGAGGGTGCACAGTTCCAATGTCAGCATAAACATGCCACTTGTTAAATACATTCAATAAATTATTCAGGTAATGACCAAAACACAGTATTTCAAGGTTTTAAAAAGGGAGAGTTCAGTGATTTAGCATTTTTAAATTATTTGTTTCCTTACATTAAAGCAGTCTTTGGACAAGGAGTGATTGCAATCCACACTTGGTTTTGTTCAACTGGCCAATGCAAACAATTAGCAACAATAGCATGTCGGGATAAATTCCTCATGTAAATCAATCTTCCACGTTTAGCATGTATCAAATGTCATACCATAATCACCTCTTAAATGGATTGGGTTACTCAATTAATTGGTTTAAATTATTTGTAGATTATTTATTTTGGACATTACATTTAAAACATACTACACGGGAACATGGATTTTGATCAAAAAATGTTAATGCTGGAAATTGTTTGCAGTAGCTAGTTTAATTAACGAAACAAATGAGTGTATTGTAGTCACTCCTTGTTCAGAGACTGCATTCAACCTAAGGAAATAAATATATAAAATCAGTGAACTATCCCTTTAAGAGGATCATGCAACATCACAAAATATCAAATTAAAAAAAGTTGCACTTGATCAACTATTTACAATACATTGACTTAGCTAGCACATCATTCATTGCATAGATAAACTATAGAGTAGGGTATGACATTCGACACAATGGCTGTGTAAAATAAATACAAATACTGAGCTATATTGTATGCTCAAAAAAAATGGGAAATTATTTTATACTAATACAATTTCTCAGAGAAAAATATTTTGTTTAGCAAGTAATAAAACAAAAATTATCCAGAAGTTATGGGTCAAAATGATTGACATGCCAAGATTCTTATAAATAAAATAGTCTACAGTTGAGTATTTGGTCCCATATTCCAAAGCACGCAATGACTACATCAAACTTGTTGGATGTTTGCTGTTTGTTTTGTTTGCATTTCAGATTATGCTGTGACCAACACAAATTAAATGGTAAATTACGTATTCTGTCATTTTGGAGTCACTTATTATAAATAAGAATATAATATGATTCTGAACAGTCCTACATTAATGTGGATGCTACCATGATTACGGATAATCCTGAATGAATCGGGAATAATAATGAGTGAGAAAGTTACAGAGGGTCAAAGTTCATACCCCAAAGACACGCTAACCTTTTATTTTTTTATTTTACCTTTCTAGGCAAGTCAGTTAAGAACAGAACGACAGATTTGTACCTTGTCAGCTCGGGGGTTACTAGTCCAACGCTCTAACCACTAGGCTGCCCTGCCGTCCCATTACCAATAACATGGGAGGTTAGCATGTCTTGGGGGGAGGGGTGGGGGGTGGTCTTTGACTCTCTGTAACTTTGTCACTCATTATTCACAATTCATTCAGGATTATGCATGACATTAATGTAGAAGTGCATAGAAACATATTATATTCTTATTTACAATAAAAGTGACTCCAAAATGACACAATACATTAATGGTAAACAATTTCTATTGGGCACCAAATAATCTGAAACACAACCAAAACAAACAGCAAATGCATCCAACAAGTTTGTAAAATCACAAGCTTGATGTAATCATTATGTGCTAGGAATATGGGACCAAATACTAAACTTTTGACTACTTTATTTATAATAATTTTTACAGATGTCAATTTGGATCTGCCTTTGAGAAGAAAAAAAAGTATTAGATGTGAAACAAAATCTTTCCCTAAGAAAATGTATTATTAGAAAATTCTATCATTTCCCAATTTTTGGGAGAATACAATAAAGCTCAGTATTTTGTATTATTTATTTAATACAGTCAATATTGCACATTTTTAAATCAAGGGGGTCTATAATTTCAGACCCCACTATACATCCTTATTCACTATATCCAACATAACAACAGATGATTAAATCTGCAAGTTCAAAGCCCTTTAGGAAGCTGCAGCTACAATAGAAAGACCAATTCTAACAATTAATGGTGCCATCGTTCACTTATAAGTGAAGACCTAATATATCATGAATTCACAGAGCGTGCAGTGTGACACCTTTACCTACACGAACCACAGGTCTCAAACTAGCCCAAATACCACCTTTAAGACTATCAATCAGTAATTCAGAAGTTGTATGACAGTAAAACAAAAAATATAAATATTTTGAAACATACATTGAATAATAAAGGAAAACAATATCTGGATAAGTGAGGGAGACTGCATGCATATGAAGTCTACTGAGTACCATACGGTGTAACACTGGGCTGTGCTGTAATAAACAGTTATAGTATGTTTAGACAGACCAAGAGTTGAGCTTCTTCCATTACCCATGTGTTCCTAGAAAAACCCACCCTCTGCAAGTGTTTGAGGGTCTATGTTTCTCTGTGTGTGTGTCTGTCTGTGTGTGCATAGTTGTGTTTATGTGTGCACGTGCGTTTCTGTGTGACTGCGTGCGCTTCTGTGTGCGTGCCCGCGTTTCTGTGTGAGTGCGTGCTTTTCTGTGTGCATGCGTGCGCACGTTTCTGTGTGCATGCGTGCGCGCGTTTCTGTGTGCATGCGTGCGCGCGTTTCTGTGTGCATGCGTGCGCGCGTTTCTGTGTGCATGCGTGCGCGCGTTTCTGTGTGCATGCGTGCGCGCGTTTCTGTGTGCATGCGTGCGCGCGTTTCTGTGTGCATGCGTGCGCGCGTTTCTGTGTGCATGCGTGCGCGCGTTTCTGTGTGCATGCGTGCGCGCGTTTCTGTGTGCATGCGTGCGCGCGTTTCTGTGTGCATGCGTGCGCGCGTTTCTGTGTGCATGCGTGCGCGCGTTTCTGTGTGCATGCGTGCGCGCGTTTCTGTGTGCATGCGTGCGCGCGTTTCTGTGTGCATGCGTGCGCGCGTTTCTGTGTGCGTGCGCGCGTTTCTGTGTGCGTGCGCGCGTTTCTGTGTGCGTGCGCGCGTTTCTGTGTGCGTGCGCGCGTTTCTGTGTGCGTGCGCGCGTTTCTGTGTGCGTGCGCGCGTTTCTGTGTGCGTGCGCGCGTTTCTGTGTGAGTGCTCGCGTTTCTGTGTGAGTGCTCGCGTTTCTGTGTGAGTGCTCGCGTTTCTGTGTGAGTGCTCGCGTTTCTGTGTGCGTGCGTTTGTATACACATGTGTCCTCAATAAAACATTTAATTGGCTTCCTCCCTGAATTGTTACAAGTGGTGCCATTATTTAACACAAGGGTCTGGACAGCATGTGGAGGGCAAGGAGGTGCACAACGCCGGCTTAACACGGCACCTTAACCCTACACGGCCGTGTTAAACAGAGAATGGGGAGGCTGTTCCCCACCAGCCAAATGGCAGTGGAGGGCGGTCAAGCAGGCCAGGGTAAGGAACAACAGCATCCCAAATAAGTAAGATATCCGTTTAAGCCCAATTAGGCTAAGTATACTGAGGTTTGGCAAAGATAAGGGGGGTGTATTTTAGTTTGTCTCAAAAGCATTGCACAGGTACAAATAAGTGGTGGGGGTCAGACTGTCCTCTTTGAAGCCTTACCCTCTCTGTTTGTACACAATACTGTAGACATCCAAAAGCAAGTCGATAACACACTAGTACTGCATATATGATAAGTGAGAGTGAATGAAGGGAAACAACAGTAAAACATGTCAGTGGTTAAGAGAGAGAAGGCATCTCCCAGAGGACATGCCCTCTCATAAATCTGTATAGTGCAAATCATGCTCTTATAAGCTCCTGGTTGGATCCTTCTATTTCAGTTGACATGGTCTGAGGGCTGGTGGCTACTTCACTCATTTGGATTTCATGGGAACCTACAAAACAAAATCTCAACATTCCCCCCAAGAATGCTGAATATTTTTTGTTCTATTCATTATAACTGGGTGACGGCCGGGCACTTGGTAAAAATAAAAATAAAAAGAGCTATGATACGTAAAAGTGTTAGAGGGGCTCCTCTGCAAAAAAGAGAGAAAGACGACGGAGCAGGGGAGGGGGAAAAAAGAAAGCAAAACAGAAATGTCTGTGTGGGCAATTCCCACAAGATAGCTAGACTAACTCTCTCTTCATGCCCTCTGAAGAAACGGAGTCCGTGAGAGGGTTCAGGGATTCATAAAGTCTCGCTAGGTAATTGATTGCTCCGGGTAGGGCAATCTGTGTGGGATTTTGTTTTTCTTCTTTGCGGACTGTAGGAGCCAAAAAAACACACATGGGCGATTCTTAGCAATATGGCCATTAAGAGCAGACTGACTGAGCGGGCGAAGGGGGGACCCTGACAGAGGGCTATACACTTCTTAAATACATATTACAGTATACACACTGACACACACTATAACAAACGCACTTACACACACGTATACACAGACACACTCACCGACAGTATACAAAATGTAGCCTAAATACGGAGGCGCCTGTCGTTAGGCCCGGGCATTAAGAGATGCACCCTAATGCGAAGACAAGAGAATCCCTACTCTAGACAGGCGTATTAAGCCCTGACCTAAAGGCCCCGTTGAGTAACATTAGAGAGGCTTCCTGTGTAGATACCACTCTGTGGGCCATTCATCACTGGGGTGGAGGAGGAGTGGGGCGGAGGGGTTCGAGGCTGGACAGTCGACAGCCATCATTACACACGGGGCTGTGACTGGGTGCTTTACAATAACACGGAGGCAGCAATGTCTCCCCATCTGTCAGAGGGGATGTTTAAAAAAACATAGTCATCATTATTAGTCTTTATTTTGGAGAGATGCGGGTGGGGAGAGGGGGGGTTTGGAAAAGGTTGTCTGGTTATCATCTAAGATCCTCTCCTCATCCAAAGTGGTGTCCAGGCGGGAGTTAGAGTAGTGGGAGGGTGCCCTGTAGCCACCACATTAGGGTCTTAAATCACTGAGGGTCACTCCCCAGAGCACGCAAACATCACCGTTCCCATCGCCCCAGGAGACCCTGCTCTTCACTATCAATTAGCTAATCGAAACACATCAATTAGCTTGAGCCGTTACACACAAAGGCCTATCTGGTATTATCGACTGCAACACACTCCTACACACATGCACACAGAAACAGGATCAGAGGAGTGGAGACAGAAGGGGAAGCGAATAATCAACAGCCCCAATAGAAAAATCAATCTCCTGTTTCTAGCTAAATAGAGCCGGATACAGTAATACGCTCGCCACCGTACCGCAAAATAGAGCTGGGTAAAGGAGTATGCTCGCCACCGTACCGCAAAATAGAGCTGGGTAAAGGAGTATGCTCGCCGCCGTACTGCAAAATAGAGCTGGGTAAAGGAGTATGCTCGCCGCCATACCGCAAAATAGAGCTGGGTAAAGGAGTATGGTCGCTGCCGTACCGCAAAATAAATCAAAGTCAAATCAAATGTGCTGAATACAACAGTGAAAGGATTACTTACGAGCCCCAAACCAACGCAGTTTAAAAAAAATATGGATAAGAATATGAAATAAAAGTAAGAAGTAACTAAAGACCAGCAGTAAAATAACAATAGCGAGACTATATACAGGGGGGTACTGGTACAGAGTCAATGTGCGGGGGTACCGGTTAGTCGAGGTAATATGTACATGTAGGTAGAGTTATTAAAGTGACTATGCATAGATGATAACAACAGAGGCCAGCAGCGGTGTAAGAGGGGGGGCAATGCAAATAGTCTGGGTAGGCATTTGATTAGGTGTTCAGGAGTCTTATGGCTTGGGGTTGAAGCTGTTTAGAAGCCTTTTGGGCCTAGACTTGGCGCTCCGGTACAGCTTGCCGTGCGGTAGCAGAGAACAGTATGACTAGGGTGGCTGGAGTCTTTGATACTCTTTAGGGCCTTCCTCTGACACCGACTGGTTTAGAGGTCCTGGATGGCAGGAAGCTTGGCCCCAGTGATGTACTGGGCCGTTCGCACTACCCTCTGTAGTGCCTTGCATTTGGAGGCCAAGCAATTACCATACCGGGCAGTGATGCAAACAGTCAGGATGCTCTCGATGGTGCAAATGTAGAACCTTTTGAGTATCTGAGGACCCATGCCAAATCGCCTGAGGGGGAATAGGTTTTGTTGTGCCATCTTCACAACTGTCTTAGAGTGCTTGGACCATGTTAGTTTGTTGGTGATGTGGACACCAAGGAACTTGAAGCTCTCAACCTGCTCCACTGCAGCCCCGTCGATGAGAACAGGGGCGTGCTCGGTTCTCCTTTTCCTGTAGTCCACAATCATCTCCTTTGTCTTGATCACGTTGAGGGAGAGGTTGTTGTCCTGGCACCACACGGCCAGGTATCTGACCTCCTCCCTATAGGCTGTTTCATTGTTGTCGGTGATCAGGCCTACCACTGTTATGTCATCAGCAAACTTAATGATGGTGTTGGAGTCGTACCTGGCCGTGCAGTCATGAGTGAACAGGGAGTACAGGAGGGAAATGAGCACGCATCCCTGAGGGGCCCCTGTGTTGAGGATCAGAGTTGCGGATGGATGTGTTGTTACCTACCCTTACCACCTGGGAGCGGCCCATCAGGAAGTCCAGGAGGTGTTTACTCCCAGGGTCCTTATCTTATTGATGAGCTTTGAGGTTCACTATGGTGTTGAACGCTGAGCTGTAGTCAATGAAGAGCATTCTCACATAGGTGTTCCTTTACTCCAGGTGGAAAAGGGCAGTGTGGAGTGCAACAGAGATTGCATCATCTGTGGATCTGTTGGGGTGGTATGCAAATTGGAGTGGGTCTAGGGTTTCTGGGATCATGGTGTTGATGTGAGCCATGGCCAGCCTTTCAAAGCACTTCATGGCTACAGACGTGAGTGCTACGGGTCGGTAGTCATTTAGGCAGGTTACCTTGGTGTTCTTGGGCACAGGGACTATGGTGGTCTTCTTAAAACATGTTGGTATTATAGACTCAGACAGGGAGAGGTCGAAAATTTCTGTGAAGACACTTGCCAGTTGGTCAGCGCATGCTCACAGTTCAAGTCCTGGTAATCCGTCTGGCCCTGCGGCCTTGTTTAAAGGTCTTACTCACCTCGGCTGCGGAGAGTGTGATCACACAGTCTTCCGGAACAGCAGGTGCTCTCATGCATGTTTCAGCGTTATTGGCCTTGAAGCGAGCATAGAAGTAGTTTAGCTCGTCTGGTAGGCTTGTGTGGTTGGGCAGCTCTCTGCTGTGCTTCCCTTTGTAGTCTGTAATGGTTTGCAAGCCCTGCCACATCCAACGAGCATCAGAGCCGGTGTAGTAGGATTCGATCTTAGTCCTGTATTGACGCTTTGCCTGTTTGATGGTCCATCGGAGGGCATAGCAGGATTTCTTATAAGCTTCCGGGTTAGAGTCCCGCTCCTTGAAAGCGGAAGGTCTAGCCTTTAGCTCAGTTTGGATGTTGCCTGTAATCCATGGCTTCCGGTATGTACGTACGGTCACTGTGGGGACGACTTCATCGATACACTTATTGACGAAGTGAATGATGTGGTGTACTCCTCAATGCCATTGGAGGAATCCCGAAACATATTCCAGTCTGTGCTAGCAAAACAGTCCTGTAGCTTAGAATCTGCTTCATCTGACCACTTTTTATTGATCTCGTCACTGGTGCTTCCTGCTTTAATTTTTGCTTGTAAGCAGGAATCAGGAGGATAGAATTATGGTCAGACTTGACAAATGGAGGGCGAGGGAGAGCTTTGTATGCGTCTCTATGTGTGGAGTAAAGGTGGTCCAGAGTTTTTTCCCCCTCTGGTTGCACATTTAACATGCTGACAGAAATTTGGTCAAATTGATTTAAGTTTCCCTGCATTAAAGTCCCCGGCTACTAGGAGCGCCGCCTCTGGTTGACCGTTTTCTTGTTTGCTTATGGCAGAATACAGCTCATTCAATGCGGTCTCAGCGCCAGCCTCTGACTGTAGTTGTATGTAAAACAGCTACGAAAAATACAGATAAACTCTCTAGGTAGATCAAGAATCTCATGATAAGCTGTAGACCACACTACCTCAGGCGAGCAATAGCTCGAGACTTCCTTAGATATCGTGCACCAGCTGTTATTTACAAAAATACATAGACCACCACCCCTTGTCTTACCAGACGCCACAGTTTTATCCTGCTGATAGAGCTGGCTGGTTAAATGCTGTATGTTGATAATGTAATCGTTCAGCCACGACTCCTTGAAGCATAAGATATTACAGTTTTGAATGTCCCGTTGGTAGCTTAATCTTCCGTGACTGTCATCTATTTTATTGTCCAAAGATTGTACATTTGCTAGAAGAATGGAAGGAAGTGGGTGTTTTTACGATCACCTACGAATTCTCAGAAGGCAGCCCGCCCTCCGGACCCTTTTTCTTCGCCTCCTCTTCACGCAAATCACAGGGATCTGGGCCTGTTCCCGAGAAAGCAGTATATCTTACTGGGTACAGTATTATGGTCGCTGCTGTACTGCAGAATAGAGCTGGGTACAGTAATATGGTTGCTGCTGTAATGCAGAATAGAGCTGGGTACAGTAATATGGTTGCTGCTGTAATGCAGAATAGAGCTGGGTGCAGTAATATGGTCGCTGCTGTAATGCAGAATAGAGCTGGGTGCATTAATACGGTCGCTGCTGTAATGCAGAATAGAGCTGGGTGCAGTAATACGGTCGCTGCTGTAATGCAGAATAGAGCTGGGTGCAGTAATACGGTCGCTGCTGTAATGCAGAATAGAGCTGGGTGCAGTAATACGGTTGCTGCTGTAATGCAGAATAGAGCTGGGTGCAGTAATACGGTTGCTGCTGTAATGCAGAATAGAGCTGGGTGCAGTAATACGGTTGCTGCTGTAATGCAGAATAGAGCTGGGTGCAGTAATACGGTTGCTGCTGTAATGCAGAATAGAGCTGGGTGCAGTAATACGGTTGCTGCTGTAATGCTAAATTATGCAGTTTCAAGAAAAGTGAAAAATATATTTAAAAATGGTCCAACAGAGAAAAAGTTATTTTTCTTTACTGCACTGAAAAAGACATTGTGTTCACAGCTCTCTGTGTTCATACATTATGGTTGACTCATCTGCTTAGCCTTCAGTCCCTTTTATGATGTGTAACAGCATGGCCTATGAGCAGAAGAAAACAAATGGGGAAAGTGGATACCTAGTCAGTTGCACAACTGAATGTATTCAACCGAAACGTGTCTTCCGCATTTAACCCAACCCCTCTAAATCAGATGGGTGCATGGGCTGCCTTAAACAAAGTCCACGTCATCACCCGGGGAGCAGTTGTTGTTGGGGGTAAACCGATTTTTCCACCTTGCTGGCTCGGGGATTCAAACCAGCGACCTTCAGTTACTGGCCCAACGCTCATAACCACTAGGCTACCTGCACCTGCATGTGTGCGTGCATGTGCGTCAGCGATACTCACTTTTGTTTCCCACCAGGGAGACCACAGGCTGTACGTCACACTCTTCATTGGCCTTCTTGACCATGCCGTACCAGTCCTCCAGATTCTTAAAGCTCTGGAAGTTTGTAATGTCGTACACTAGAAGAACACCCTGAAAAACAATACCATGGAAAATCTGAAATTACGTAATCACAACATCCCAAAAGGAATTCAATTTGACATAAAATGAGAACAAACATGACAGAGAGGTTGAGTGTGAACAGCAGGTGGCACTAGTGTCTGAGAAAAGACAGTCCTCTTCCTACCCCCATCCATCTCAAAACACACACTCCCCAAGGAGTTCGCACCTCCTCAGCTCTCTCTAAGTTAGTCATGGCATTAAAGATCTAGATCGCTGTTACAGATGCAGAGAGACATGCTAAGAACATACAGCCGAACCACTATGCCTACGCTCTAATTTGTCTGTTTGTGGACACCGGGGCGAGGGGAACCGCAGAGTTTTGTCCATCCAGTCAAACAAGCATAGGAAGGTAAGATGAGGGTTAGGTTAGGTTCCCTGGCCACAAAATTGGCTCTGTTGTCTGTGCTTACAAATAAAAGAGGGTAATATACGTGTGGTTATGAAGGAGGTCTCATCCCCCTCTCTTCGTCGAAATACTTTCTAAGTATTGTCAGCATAGGTACAAAAACGGAAGAAGTCCTATAGCAAAGCACAAAAGGTGCCCATCGGAGTAACCAGACCGTTAAAGCTGGCGTCTGTACTAGTTGATATGTAAACAAAGATGAAACAGTTCAGTGTACATGTTAAAAACAAAAGCCTCAAGTGCCAACATTGTGTCCATTTCTCTCCTTACCATTCCAAAAGACTATAGAATATGAAAAGGAGCCAAAATAAATAGACTACTTTGCCTTTGATTGCATCATCATGAAACAGAATTGCAGCTCCTTTTTCTTCAGGAAGCGTCTGGTCCGGGACACGCAATGTCACAATACAAGGCCAGTGACGACAGTTTGTGTCAGTTACAATTACAGCACGCCGCTACCAATGACTATGATTGATTGTCGCCCGTGGCGCGTCAAACAATGGTCGTGAAAGCCCCATAAAGCTCTGGTGAGAAACCCGCAGAGCAAAGTATTCCAATGTGGCATTGATGGACGACACATTGTTGTTGTGTGTGAGTGAGCGGGCAGGGCATCTGAGGAGGTATTACAGTACAGACATGACCGACCTACACACCCACCAACAGCCTCAAGTGTTGTCCTGGTCTCTACATCCCACACAGGCCCCATGCTCTTCAGGTAAACCAGATCTATAGCTATATCTATACCTCATCAAACAAGTGCAGCTTTGAGAGCATAGAATGTGGCTTTGGGTGACAGATAATGGTAGCCTATATAGCAACAACAACTTAGGGATGTTGCTTAGCGGAATGAGGCAAAAGCACAAACATAACACTCCCACACACGTGTTATTGCAGTGTCAACACAAACCTCGCTCTATTCACATTAATTTGTAAATGTGCTTATTTTGTTAATAAATAATGAAGTTAGAGCGGGGGAAGGGAGAAAAAGGTGTTTCTTACTCCCCCTCATACTGTACATAGTCTAGTCCATATGACCAGCTAAGTAGTCAAACTTAGTCCTGTTGCACTAATATTATCATAAAGGCTTATTAACTACCAAGCCTAATAGGGAAACACTATTACATTGTACATTTGTTAAATACAGTTAAAAGTTCAGAGCTCTAACGTGAACAACGACAGACCACCTCAGTGTTTATTGTGTGTGTGTGTGTGTGTGTGTGTGTGTGTGTGTGTGTGTGTGTGTGTGTGTGTGTGTGTGTGTGTGTGTGTGTGTGTGTGTGTGTGTGTGTGTGTGTGTGTGTGTGTGTGTGTGTGTGTGTGTGTGTGTGTGTGTGTGTGTGTGTGTGTGTGTGTGTGTGTGTGTGTGTTACAGTACCTGAGCACCATAGACATATTTATCCAGCATTTTCCCTCCAATCGTTTGACCTCCAATATCCCACACTTGCAGGGTAACATTCAGGTTGCCTGAGGGAAGAGGAAATGGAGAAACTTAAAATCAGTAGAAACTATTAAATGACTTCAATGTTTCAAACAAAAGCTGCTGCAATGCAGCCCACATATTACAAAACTATCAACGTTTGGCTTGACGTGTTAGCTTCTCTTTCATATCATCAACTTCTGACTAAAAAGTGAACGTAAGTCGATCAACTGGAAAAGAACGTGACAAGAGAAGACAAATTCAATTGTACTGTAATTTGTGAGCTTTCCATCTCGGTTGTTTTGGTTCCTTTTATAGGCGTTTGTTTTAACAAAGCTCATAATCTTTGGGAATCACGAGTCTGTCGTAACTGGAGCCTATATTTTGGGAGAGGGATTTCTGTAATAAAACGTTGACTTTGTTCATGTACATATTGGAAACAATAAATCATAGATTAATCTTTAATTTTTAACCGCTCGCCTCTGGCAGGTCACACACACTCCAAATCCAAGAATATCCAGAGGAGAGATTCAGGGGGATGAATAGGTATGCTTACCCTGTAATTTAAACATTCTCAATACCCCTGGCCGGGAAAAAACGAGCACTTATTAGCCTGGGAATAGCTGTTTGCATTGTGTCGTTCTCTGCCAAGTCGAGGAGAGTAAGGAGAAATATGTGGTGTTAAGAAAAATACAGATAATTAAACACAAAATAATAAGCAAAAGAAGACTACTGTCCCAATTTATATAAGAGGGAGGTGGGGAGAGGGAGAGTGAGGGACGGCGTACAAAACCAAATCTAAATAAATATTTTCCTCCTCTGGAAAATGAAAGGGGTGGTTGAGAAAAGAAAAGAAGACCAGACAGTGAGGAGTTTGTCGGTGTGATGAGGGCCCTTCATTGGCCTAGTGCGCTTATGGCGAGCCGAGCGTACAGTGTGGATACGGCTGGACGAGCTGACCCCCACCACAGAAGGAAGCGCGAGTGTTCACAGTGACTACATCTAGACTATACAGTGTCAATGTAAAGCTACATTGAAGAGTGCAATGAATAATTGCCCTTGGTGTTACAGCATGCGAGCTATCCCCACCCATCCCCTGCAGTCAGACACAAACTTTATTTTTGTTTAAAAGACTCAACAGACCCAAAGTTTCCCTGCTTACGTGGTGAGTTAGTGGCTCATTTTTGTGTTTTTAGTAGTCTTCATTAGCTATTAGCACTGTTCAGTGGAACCCAATAAAAACACTATCAAAACATCACCATTTTGATAAGTATTAATTCACAGACCAAACATGAGACATCTGGAAGAGGTATTGTTAAAAGCACACAAAGAGAAGTTTGTGTGCCAATCGGCCTCACCTCACCTCTCCACGCGTTGGAAAATGTACATTAAGTTTGACAAGCTGGGCCTTCACGGTGAGGGGCCAGCGCCGGCTATACTCTCCCCCCATCTTGGAGATCCCCATAGAGCCCCAGAGAGCCACACAACACATCCAGTCGAAGGCGGGCGTAGGTCCTAACGAAGCTCAGGACCACCCAAATGGCAAACACAGCCATCCTCTTCATCAGGTCAAGAGAACCCAATCCCCCAGAAAATGTACCATTTTACAACTCGTGTTGAACCAACGTCTACTATTTTATATATATAAATAAAACACACACGCACACAAGCACACACACGTGTCTTGCCGTGCTGCAGATAAGTAATGGTTGTCAACTATTTTTACCAGAATCACAACAGATTGGAATTATTTGTGCGATGTCTCATTGAAGCCTTGCCTTTCCCTATTTCACTAAGGTCTGCCTAATTATCTCCACTAAAACATTCATGTTTTCTTTCTCCTACTATTAGCAACTGTAACTGAATATAGGACTAAATGTAATAGTTTCAAGTTATCATATATTTATTTTAGTACTTAATCCACCCTTGCTTAAATGTTATTTTATTAGTCATAAAAGAATGGAGCTACTTTGCAGACTTTTGCAGCTTTATGCCTTGGCACCATTTTAAATATGCAATTTAAAATGCTGAAAATCCCCATGCCATATGGTAGGAAGTGAAAATGGGGGGCTTTAGTCTAAATATAACATTAGTCAATAAACATTTATTTTACACATCTAAAAGGATACAGAGCGAGGCTTTATTTCCGTGGGTTTGAAAGTAAACAAATAAGAACATGAATGTTTTATGTGGTTCAGAACAAAGATCAGTTGAACCCCGGGATATGAATATAAAAATGCTAAATGTATTTACTCTGTACTGTGCCCACAGAATTATGTGTAAGGCTCGCCTCTCTGGACATAAGCTGTCCATTGGCTTCATGGAGGGGAAAAAATCCTGGTGTTTGCCCTAGAGAGAACAGCTTTCAGAATGAATAAGGATGAGAAGTGGCAGACTCTCCACAATGTGGTGCTACCAAGAAAGACACATTGAAAGTCCTGAGATAACCTGAGGAACAAAATTGTTCGGTTTTAGCATGAAACACTTGGGAAGGAAAATACAACACATTTTGTATCAATTTGAAAATAAATTCAGAAATTCTAAAGCTTTGTGTAAAAAAAAAAAAAAAAAAAAAGTTAAATTGTGCACAAACTCAAATTCACATACAGCTTTTGTAAAGAAGAAATGTAATAAATTCCAAGTAGGCTACTTTAATAACGTCGGAATACTTTTAGATATGCACGTTTCATAAGCAGAATTCAAGAAAATTCAAGTCAGTCACTGCAGCATCTTACATCAAGGTGCCTCTAATGCAGGGTTTCCCAAACTCGGTCCTCAGGACGTTTAGGGTTTTTGCCCAGCACTAAACAGCTGATAAAAATAATCAACTAATCATCAAGCTTTGATCATTTTAATCCACTGTGTAGTGCTAAGGTAAAAACAAAACTGAGAATGTGAGTGCCTGCGTGAATGTGTGTCTGTATCTGTGGTATGGTACAGAGCAGGCCGGCACGCTCAAAGGATGAAGGTGTCCTACCTGGCAGTTATTCTCTTAGGAAATAACCAAAGGATGAAGGTGTCTTACCTGGCAGTTATTCTCTTCAGAAAGAACCAAAGGATGAAGGTGTCCTACCTGGCAGTTATTCTCTTGGGAAATAACCAAAGGATGAATGTGTCTTACCTGGCAGTTATTCTCTTAGGAAATAACCAAAGGATGAAGGTGTTTTACCTGGCAGTTATTCTCTCAGGAAATAACCAAAGGATGAAGGTGTTTTACCTGGCAGAGTTATTCTATTAGGAAATAACCAAAGAATGAAGGTGTTTTACCTGGCAGAGTTATTCTATTAGGAAATAACCAAAGAATGAAGGTGTTTTACCTGGCAGTTATTCTCTTCAGAAATAACCAAAGGATGAAGGTGTTTTACCTGGCAGAGTTATTCTATTAGGAAATAACCAAAGAATGAAGGTGTTTTACCTGGCAGAGTTATTCTATTAGGAAATAACCAAAGAATGAAGGTGTTTTACCTGGCAGTTATTCTCTTCAGAAATAACCAAAGGATGAAGGTGTTTTACCTGGCAGTTATTCTCTTAGGAAAGAACCAAAGGATGAAGGTGTTTTACCTGGTAGTTATTCTCTTCAGAAATAACCAAAGGATGAAGGTGTCCTACCTGGTAGTTATTATCTTCAGAAATAACCAAAGGATGAAGGTGTTTTACCTGGCAGAGTTATTCTCTTAGGAAATAACCAAATGATGAAGGTGTTTTACCTGGCAGTTATTCTCTTAGGAAATAACCAAATGATGAAGGTGTTTTACCTGGCAGTTATTCTCTTCAGAAATAACCAAAAGATGAAGGTGTCCTACCTGGCAGTTATTCTCTTAGGAAATAACCAAAGGATGAATGTGTCTTACCTGGCAGTTATTTTCTTAGGAAATAACCAAAGGATGAAGGTGTTTTACCTGGCAGTTATTCTCTCAGGAAAGAACCAAAGGATGAAGGTGTTTTACCTGGCAGTTATTCTCTTAGGAAAGAACCAAATGATGAAGGTGTTTTACCTGGCAGTTATTCTCTTAGGAAATAACCAAAGGATGAAGGTGTCTTACCTGGTAGTTATTCTCTTCAGAAATAACCAAAGGATAGGTGTTTTCTCTTCTATTAGGAAATAACCAAAGGATGAAGGTGTTTTACCTCAGGCAGAGTTATTCTCTTAGGAAATAACCAAAGGATGAAGGTGTGGTAGTTATTACCTGGCAGTTATTCTCTTAGGAAATAACCAAATGATGAAGGTGAAATAGGAAATAACCAAATGATGAAGTTGTTTTACCTGGCAGTTATTCTCTTAGGAAATAACCAAAGGATGAAGGTGTTTTACCTGGCAGTTATTCTCTTCAGAAATAACCAAAGGATGAAGGTGTCTTACCTTTTACTCTTCAGAAATAACCAAAGGATTATTCTCAGTTATTCCCTTAGGAAATAACCAAAGGATGAAGGTGTTTTACCTGGCAGTTATTCTCTCAGAAATAACCAAAGAATGAAGGTGTTTTACCTGGAAATAACCAAAGGATGAAGGTGTCTTACCTGGTACTTATTCTCTTCAGAAATAACCAAAGGATGAAGGTGTCTTACCTGGTACTTATTCTCTTCAGAAATAACCAAAGGATGAAGGTGTCTTACCTGGCAGTTATTCTCTTAGGAAATAACCAAAGGATGAAGGTGTCTTACCTGGTAGTTATTATCTTCAGAAATAACCAAAGGATGAAGGTGTTTTACCTGGCAGAGTTATTCTCTTAGGAAATAACCAAAGGATGAATGTGTTTTACCTGGCAGTTATTCTCTTCGGAAATAACCAAATGATGAATGTGTCTTACCTGGCAGAGTTATTCTCTTAGGAAATAACCAAAGGATGAAGGTATCTTACCTGGTAGTTATTCTCTTCAGAAATAACCAAAGGATGAAGCTGTCCTACCTGGCAGTTATTCTATTAGGAAATAACCAAAGGATGAAGGAATCTTACCTCGCAGAGTTATTCTCTTAGGAAATAACCAAAGGATGAAGGTGTTTTACCTGGCAGTTATTCTCTTCAGAAATAACCAAAGGATGAAGGTGTTTTACCTGGCAGTTATTCTCTTAGGAAATAACCAAAGGATGAAGGTGTCTTACCTGGTAGTTATTCTCTTCAGAAATAACCAAAGGATGAAGGTGTTTTACCTGGCAGTTATTCTCTTAGGAAATAACCAAAGGATGAAGGTGTCTTACCTGGTACTTATTCTCTTCAGAAATAACCAAAGGATGAAAGTGTTTTACCTGGCAGTTATTCTCTTCAGAAATAACCAAAGGATGAAGGTGTTTTACCTGGCAGTTATTCTCTTCAGAAATAACCAAAGGATGAAGGTGTTTTACCTGGCAGTTATTATCTTAGGAAATAACCAAAGGATGAAGATGTTTTACCTGGCAGTTATTCTCTCAGGAAATAACCAAAGGATGAATGTGTTTTACCTGGCAGTTATTCTCGTAGGAAAGAACCAAAGGATGAAGGTGTTTTACCTGGCAGTTATTCTATTAGGAAATAACCAAAGAATGAAGGTGTTTTACCTGGCAGAGTTATTCTATTAGGAAATAACCAAAATGAATGTTTTAAGTTATTCTATTGAAATAACCAAAGAATTGTTTTACCTGGCAGTTATTCTCTTCAGAAATAACCAAAGGATGAAGGTGTTTTACCTGGCAGTTATTCTCTTAGGAAAGAACCAAAGGATGAAGGTGTTTTACCTGGTAGTTATTCTCTTCAGAAATAACCAAAGGATGAAGGTGTCCTACCTGGTAGTTATTATCTTCAGAAATAACCAAAGGATGAAGGTGTTTTACCTGGCAGAGTTATTCTCTTAGGAAATAACCAAATGATGAAGGTGTTTTACCTGGCAGTTATTCTCTTAGGAAATAACCAAATGATGAAGGTGTTTTACCTGGCAGTTATTCTCTTCAGAAATAACCAAAAGATGAAGGTGTCCTACCTGGCAGTTATTCTCTTAGGAAATAACCAAAGGATGAATGTGTCTTACCTGGCAGTTATTTTCTTAGGAAATAACCAAAGGATGAAGGTGTTTTACCTGGCAGTTATTCTCTCAGGAAAGAACCAAAGGATGAAGGTGTTTTACCTGGCAGTTATTCTCTTAGGAAAGAACCAAATGATGAAGGTGTTTTACCTGGCAGTTATTCTCTTAGGAAATAACCAAAGGATGAAGGTGTCTTACCTGGTAGTTATTCTCTTCAGAAATAACCAAAGGATGAAGGTGTTTTACCTGGCAGAGTTATTCTATTAGGAAATAACCAAAGGATGAAGGTGTTTTACCTGGCAGTTATTCTCTTCAGAAATAACCAAAGGATGAAGGTGTTTTACCTGGCAGTTATTCTCTTCGGAAATAACCAAAGGATGAAGGTGTCTTACCTGGTAGTTATTATCTTCAGAAATAACCAAAGGATGAAGGTGTTTTACCTGGCAGAGTTATTCTCTTAGGAAATAACCAAATGATGAAGGTGTCTTACCTGGCAGTTATTCTCTTAGGAAATAACCAAATGATGAAGTTGTTTTACCTGGCAGTTATTCTCTTAGGAAATAACCAAATGATGAAGGTGTTTTACCTGGCAGTTATTCTCTTCAGAAATAACCAAAGGATGAAGGTGTTTTACCTGGCAGTTATTCTCTTAGGAAATAACCAAAGGATGAAGGTGTCTTACCTGGCAGTTATTCTCTTAGGAAATAACCAAAGGATGAAGGTGTCTTACCTGGTAGTTATTCTCTTCAGAAATAACCAAAGGATGAAGGTGTCCTACCTGCCAGTTATTCCCTTAGGAAATAACCAAAGGATGAAGGTGTTTTACCTGGTAGTTATTCTCTTCAGAAATAACCAAAGGATGAAGGTGTTTTACCTGGCAGTTATTCTCTTAGGAAATAACCAAAGGATGAAGGTGTCTTACCTGGTACTTATTCTCTTCAGAAATAACCAAAGGATGAAGGTGTCTTACCTGGTACTTATTCTCTTCAGAAATAACCAAAGGATGAAGGTGTCTTACCTGGCAGTTATTCTCTTAGGAAATAACCAAAGGATGAAGGTGTCTTACCTGGTAGTTATTATCTTCAGAAATAACCAAAGGATGAAGGTGTTTTACCTGGCAGAGTTATTCTCTTAGGAAATAACCAAAGGATGAATGTGTTTTACCTGGCAGTTATTCTCTTCGGAAATAACCAAATGATGAATGTGTCTTACCTGGCAGAGTTATTCTCTTAGGAAATAACCAAAGGATGAAGGTATCTTACCTGGTAGTTATTCTCTTCAGAAATAACCAAAGGATGAAGCTGTCCTACCTGGCAGTTATTCTATTAGGAAATAACCAAAGGATGAAGGAATCTTACCTCGCAGAGTTATTCTCTTAGGAAATAACCAAAGGATGAAGGTGTTTTACCTGGCAGTTATTCTCTTCAGAAATAACCAAAGGATGAAGGTGTTTTACCTGGCAGTTATTCTCTTAGGAAATAACCAAAGGATGAAGGTGTCTTACCTGGTAGTTATTCTCTTCAGAAATAACCAAAGGATGAAGGTGTTTTACCTGGCAGTTATTCTCTTAGGAAATAACCAAAGGATGAAGGTGTCTTACCTGGTACTTATTCTCTTCAGAAATAACCAAAGGATGAAAGTGTTTTACCTGGCAGTTATTCTCTTCAGAAATAACCAAAGGATGAAGGTGTTTTACCTGGCAGAGTTATTCTCTTAGGAAATAACCAAAGGATGAAGGTGTTTTACCTGGCAGTTATTATCTTAGGAAATAACCAAAGGATGAAGATGTTTTACCTGGCAGTTATTCTCTCAGGAAATAACCAAAGGATGAATGTGTTTTACCTGGCAGTTATTCTCTCAGGAAATAACCAAAGGATGAATGTGTTTTACCTGGCAGTTATTCTCGTAGGAAAGAACCAAAGGATGAAGGTGTTTTACCTGGTAGTTATTCTCTTCAGAAATAACCAAAGGATGAAGGTGTCCAACCTGGCAGCTATTCTCTTAGGAAATAACCAAAGGATGAAGGTGTCTTACCTGGTAGTTATTCTCTTCAGAAATAACCAAAGGATGAAGGTGTCCTACCTGGCAGTTATTCTCTTAGGAAATAACCAAAGGATGAAGGTGTCTTACCTGGTAGTTATTCTCTTCAGAAATAACCAAAGGATGAAGGTGTCCTACCTGGCAGTTATTCTCTTAGGAAATAACCAAAGGATGAAGGTGTTTTACCTGGCAGAGTTATTCTCTTAGGAAATAACCAAAGGATGAAGGTGTCTTACCTGGCAGTTATTCTCTTAGGAAATAACCAAAGGATGAAGGTGTCTTACCTGGTAGTTATTATCTTCAGAAATAACCAAAGGATGAAGGTGTTTTACCTGGCAGAGTTATTCTCTTAGGAAATAACCAAAGGATGAATGTGTTTTACCTGGCAGTTATTCTCTTCGGAAATAACCAAAGGATGAAGGTGTTTTACCTGGCAGTTATTCTCTTCAGAAATAACCAAAGGATGAAGGTGTTTTACCTGGCAGTTATTCTCTTCAGAAATAACCAAAGGATGAAGGTGTTTTACCTGGCAGTTATTATCTTAGGAAATAACCAAAGGATGAAGATGTTTTACCTGGCAGTTATTCTCTCAGGAAATAACCAAAGGATGAATGTGTTTTACCTGGCAGTTATTCTCTCAGGAAATAACCAAAGGATGAAGGTGTTTTACCTGGTAGTTATTCTCTTAGGAAAGAACCAAAGGATGAAGGTGTTTTACCTGGTAGTTATTCTCTTAGGAAAGAACCAAAGGATGAAGGTGTTTTACCTGGCAGTTATTCTCTTAGGAAAGAACAAAAGGATGAAGGTGTTTTACCTGGTAGTTATTCTCTTCAGAAATAACCAAAGGATGAAGGTGTCCTACCTGGCAGTTATTCTCTTAGGAAATAACCAAAGGATGAAGGTGTTTTACCTGGCAGAGTTATTCTCTTAGGAAATAACCAAAGGATGAAGGTGTTTTACCTGGCAGTTATTCTCTTAGGAAATAACCAAAGGATGAAGATGTTTTACCTGGCAGTTATTCTCTCAGGAAATAACCAAAGGATGAATGTGTTTTACCTGGCAGTTATTCTCGTAGGAAAGAACCAAAGGATGAAGGTGTTTTACCTGGTAGTTATTCTCTTCAGAATTAACCAAAGGATGATGGTGTCCAACCTGGCAGCTATTCTCTTAGGAAATAACCAAAGGATGAAGGTGTCTTACCTGGTAGTTATTCTCTTCAGAAATAACCAAAGGATGAAGGTGTCCTACCTGGCAGTTATTCTCTTAGGAAATAACCAAAGGATGAAGATGTCTTACCTGGTAGTTATTCTCTTCAGAAATAACCAAAGGATGAAGGTGTCCTACCTGGCAGTTATTCTCTTAGGAAATAACCAAAGGATGAAGGTGTTTTACCTGGCAGAGTTATTCTCTTAGGAAATAACCAAAGGATGAAAGTGTTTTACCTGGCAGTTATTCTCTTAGGAAATAACCAAAGGATGAAGTTGTCTTACCTGGCAGAGTTATTCTCTTCAGAAAGAAATCCAGGCCAATGGTCTGTTTGTACTGTTTCCCAAAGGCCTCTTGCGCAAACCGGGTGGCGAGTGATGTCTGAAACAGAGAGAGATCATGCTAAGACCCTTTTCCTGCCATTAAAACGACTAAATAAGTTGAATTCAAGCCTTATGAACAAGTCTGAGTGTTGGAGTTGGAGTGGTGTTCTGTATAACAACTATGCCTATTCATAACTCCAAATGAACTGGGCCCATGACTTTTCTATTTAAATATATATATATATATATATATATATATATATATATATATATATATATAGCAATTGTAATTCATTTGAGGTAAGCTAAAGCAATTACCTCTGCTGTCTCGCAAAGCTATCAAGGCCTGCCTGACTGTAAAAATCCAAGTGAATTAAGAAAACAGGTGTCTGGGTAGACGAGTCATACATCCTAACTACAGCTTCTAATTGCCACTGCACAAAATAAGAAAACTCCATCTCTCCGTGTCACTATGCTAGTCTTAAAACCATGGGAATTTACAGCACAGACTTGACATGCCAAGTTTAATTCATTTTGATGGATGAGGACAAGAAAAAAAAGTGCTGGATGTCTATTAGCTATCTTTAGAGCAGTGTGCTTACATAAACATGGAGGGATAATGGAACAGTGGGGCTTCCTAAGTCTTCCTGTGGTGAATTCATTTTATGTACTACTTGACTATCACTGAAGGTTATAGAATTTGAAATAAATTGTTTCTTTACATCCACAGAGCATTCATATAATCTACTGCCATTTATTTTCTGATATATTTCAAGTTGCCAACAATACGTCAAATATAAAGGGCAGAAAAGTCATATGGAACTGATGCCAAAAGGGAACACACAGGGGACTACAATTAAACCTGTTATCTACATTAGTCAAAACAGTCAAGCATAGGCTATTTCAACTTTTTGCGGAATCAAAATATGCCCAATTTCAGTCAATCATTATGTTGGAACTCCACTGTAGAGTATTGTAAGGTCTATCCCAAATACAATAGCTGAAGAGGAGACATCTTGGCAGCTGTTTCTCATGTGGCTGAATAGGACAGATCTTCATTATCTTGAAGTGGAGTCATCTTGGCAGCTGTTTCTCATGTGGCTGAATAGGACAGATCTTCATTATATTGAAGTGGAGTCATCTTGGCAGCTGTTTCTCATGTGGCTGAATAGGACAGATCTTCATTAGATTGAAGTGGAGTCATCTTGGCAGCTGTTTCTCATGTGGCTGAATAGGACAGATCTTCATTAGATTGAAGTGGAGTCATCTTGGCAGCTGTTTCTCATGTGGCTGAATAGGACATATCTTCATTATATTGAAGTGGAGTCATCTTGGCAGCTGTTTCTCATGTGGCTGAATAGGACAGATCTTCAGTATCTTGAAGTGGAGTCATCTTGGCAGCTGTTTCTCATGTGGCTGAATAGGACAGATCTTCATTATATTGAAGTGGAGTCATCTTGGCAGCTGTTTCTCATGTGGCTGAATAGGACAGATCTTCATTATATTGAAGTGGAGTCATCTTGGCAGCTGTTTCTCATGTGGCTGAATAGGACAGATCTTCATTAGATTGAAGTGGAGTCATCTTGGCAGCTGTTTCTCATGTGGCTGAATAGGACAGATCTTCATTAGATTGAAGAATCCTCATCTAGGCAGCTGTTTCTCAAGTGGCTGAATAGGACAGATCATCAAATCAAATTGTATTGGTCACATACACATGGTTAGCAGATGTTAATGCAAGTATGGCGAAATGCTTGTGCTTCTAGTTCCGACAGTGCAGCAATATCTAACAAGTAATCTAACAATTCCACAACAACTACCCAATAAACACAAATCTAAGTAAAGGGATGGAATAAGCATATGTACATATAAATATGGATGAGCGATGACCGAGCGGCATAGGCAAGATGCAATATATGGTATTGAATAAAGTATATACATATGAGATTCGTAGAGCAAGATATGTAAACATTATTAAAGTGGAATTATTAAAGTGACTAGTGATCCATTTATTAAAGTGGCCAATGATTTGGAGTCTGTATGTAGGCAGCAGCGAGGAGTCATCTTGGCAGCTGTTTCTCAAGTGGCTGAACAGGACAGATCTTCATTAGACTGAAA